>NC_050177.1:11701340-11721340 GCF_008315115.2 Sander lucioperca
GTCTTGATCACTTCACTGGCTGTGTCTCAATTGTTTTTGCGAGTAACCAATCGGGTACTCTAGCTATATAATTCAATGTAAGTAGCTACACAAATGTTGAAATGACATAAAATGCCCGTCCCTAGTATCTGTGATAAATTAGCCTGAAGCTAATGCTTACCTGTTCAGGAGGAAATTAGCCAACTCTGCGTCCTTTTGGGCTCTAAGCTGTCTCCATCTTTCAAATACATCTCTGATATTTACCCAGACGGGTTTGTTACACCTCTGGTCACGCAACTATTAGAAACATGCCGTTTTTTTTGTCGGGTAAAATCAATCTCCGTTGATCCTGTTCGTTTGTTTGCTGCTTTCATGGCTGTACTAACCTTACAGCTGTAGCGCGCTGGGTTTACGTGTTTACAGGTACATCTGGCAACCCGGCCTGGCTGACAAACTGGGCAGTTGATAACAACACACAGGCCAAAACACAAACAGAAATTCCGTCATGGAACAGAAATTTCAAAAGGAGAAAATACTTGCATTAGCATTGTTGTCAGAAAAGATAGTATTTCAACTTAGCATGTTTCCTTAATATCTGATGACGCATTGGGGTCATTTTTGAATTTATTACAGTAAATATATTACATATTGGACCTTTAATATGTACTTAAAAACAGTTCTGAAATGTAAAATAATAGAATTTTAATCATGTGATAAAACATGCGATTAAATTAATCGTTTGACAGCCCTAATATCTCTCTCTCTATATATATTCTCTCTCTCTCTCTCTCTCTCTCTCTCTCTCTCTCTCTCTCTCTCTCTCTCTCTCTCTCTCTCTCTCTCTCTCTCTCTCTCTCTCTCTCTCTCTCTCTCTCTCCTGTCATTTAGAGGCAGAGCACTAATTATTAATAATCTGGTAGCATCTGCTCTGTGGCATCAGTTGGCCTGTATGGAGCCCCCAAAAAGGCTCATTCAAAAGGTACAAGCTGTTTTAGTGAATTTCTTTTGGGACAAGTTACATTGGGTATCTCAGAGTGTTTTATATTTACCAAAGGAGGAGGGTGGCCAAGGTCTGGTACACATAGAAAGTAGAGTGGCAACTTTCAGAGTACAGTTTGTACATAAATATCTCACAGGTCCAACAGATGTGGTTTGGAGGGATGTGGCAAGTAGCTTGTTAAGGGAGACAGCTGGTCTGGGTTTGGACACTGCACTGTTTCTGATGGATTTTAAGTTTTTAAACCTGTGTGGTTTACCTCCTTTTTATCAAGCACTTTTTAAGGTATGGAACTTTTTTAAGTGGAAGAGACTTGAGCCTACGTGCTCTCTGCACTGGCTATTAGAAGAGCCCCTCATAAATGGGGCTAGGATGGACGTTCAGGACAGCACGACACCAGGCCTCACCAACATGCTGTGTACCGCTGGAGCTGTCACCCTGAGGAGAATCGTGGATGTAGCAGGGCCTGGGCTGACGGATACAGCGGCTGTGGTTTCCTTTCTGGGGCAGAGGTCTATTCGTTTTACAGAAGTGGACTGAGAGACTGACGGAGGGGGAATGTAAAATGTAACATGCTCCAGGAGTACTGTGTTGGCGTGGAAACGCCTGATGGGAGTGATCCTTTTCCAGAGTTGGGATTTACTCCTAAACTGGATGGATTTACTGGGGATTTTTTAAATGTGATGGACTCTAAGTATGTGGACTTTTATACTGTCAAGGGAAAGGTTGTGTACAAATGTTGTGTAAAATTCCTGAACAGAGATAAACTGGACGGAAGAGTGGACACAGTGTGGAGACAGAGACTGGGGGTGGACAGTGGGGTGAAACCAGCATGGAGGGTTCTTTATAAATCTCCTCTGAAGAAAAGGACTGGGGATTTACAGTGGAGGATTTTACATGGAGCTATTGCTGTAAATGCTTTTATTTCTGTGATCAACCCAACAGTTGTAAGTGGTTGTCCATTCTGTGGTGAAGTAGAGACAGTTTTTCACTTTTTATGAATGCCAGAGACTCTGGGTGCTGTTTGATGTGCTGGAGAGGGTTTTTATACGGTTTGGTGAGAAGTGGTCTAAGGTTGTCTTCATTTTTGGAGCCGGCTATAGAAAAGTTGATGCCTCTAAATGGCAATTACTTAACCTGATTGTAGGAGAGGCAAAAATGTCCATCTACAGTAGCAGGAAGAATAAAGTAGAAGACAGGACAGGACAGGAAGCACTTCCTGTTTTCATCTCTTTAGTGAAAGCCAGAGTCTGGGTTGATTTTAGGTTTTATAAAGAAATGAATAACATTGATGAGTTTCGGAAACAGTGGTGCTATAAAGATGCATTATGTTCTGTAGTAGGAGATGATTTAATATTTGACGGAGTATTTAGGTAGGGATGTGTTTGTTTGTCGTGTTGATTACCTGTTTGTTTATGTGCAATATTTTCTGAGACAGTATTTATTGTGATGGAAAAAAAATACATAGTTTTTTAAAATATATATATATATATATATATATATATATATATATATATATATATATATATATATATATATATATATATATATATATATATATATATATATGTAACCCAGGTCCCATGTAGTTAGAAAATAAAGCTGGAGTGGTTAATACAATGAGACTGGGCCTGGGCTCGTTGTAGGGAACCAACTTTAACTAACATGAACTCTATTTATGAACTTTTCTTCTTTTATTTATTTTTTTGTTACACTGTTAATGATCTTTTATACTCTGTAACTTATAGGAATTTTGTACAGGGCTACATATATATATACAGTACAGTATACCCACTACAATACATTAGACTACACCACTGTTGACAATTCATCAAATTGCTTACATAGTTGCAGTCATCTCTAATCAGATTGAAATATCAGTTTTCCCTCTAGTCCATGCCAAACTGGTATTTCCAAATTAATCAATTTAGTCTTTTTTAAGAAAACAAAAAACCCAGCAACACCGACTAGATGTGGATGGAGGGCCAAAATTGAATTTTATTTTAAAATGCATCTACATTAGTGAGGACATGACCTTAAACCCACTGTCAGCCCATAAAACCTTGGAGTCCAGCCTTTGTGACTCACAGTGCAGCCACCCACCACCGTCCCCAGCTGGATCAATAATCATTTGATCAGTAATTCATGTTGTGTGAGATCAGCAGGCTGAAGCAACAGGTACTCTAGGCCTGCTGTACCCAGAAAAAGAGTACTCAGCCACGGCCAAGATTCGCTCAATGAACAATGTTGACGATGGTGCACGCAATCATGACCACTGTGACTTGGCTATGTTTAGCAGGGAATCCAGGACAAGTGGATCAGCTTACACACACACACACACACACACACACACACACACACACACACACACACAGGGGAATCCCAAACAGAGGAATCAAAAGTTCGTTATTCGGCCTGTACAAAAACTGTACAAGTAATATAGAGCAAAAATCATTTACAAGCTGTAGGTAACTGTTGTTTAATGCAGTTTCCTCTCAACTGTCAAACGTGTATTTTTGGAGAGTTTAAAAGGAGTTTGCACATCATTTTAAGCTGTTACGGTCAGCAACAGTTTCACAATTACAGTCTATTCCTCTTTAATGATCCATAACTCCTTTTAAAGCACATCACTTCCACTTTATTTTAACTATATCCCCATTTCACTTCACTAACACAGTCCATTGAGAGACACAACCTTGCTCTTTTTGTCCAGACGGACAAACCCCTCCAGACAAGATATTACCAGGACACCTGTGTGTGTGTGTGGTGCATGTGTCTGTTGCCATTTTTCACCTTGCCTAACCCAAACCATCAATCATTTGCAGCCATTCAGTAGCCACTACACTCTCACACATGCACCACTTATAGTCTACATCGATAGATATAAACACACACACGCGCACACACGCACGCTATGATTAATAGTGTGAGGTAGCCAAGCAGGACAGGATAATAGAATCTAAACAACAAGGCTGAAGGGGAAGAGAAAAAAAAGAAAGGAGAAATGGGAAGGAGAGGCGTCTGGATTGAGAGCCGACTTATCACTGGAGGTGGTCGGGGAAGGGGAGGTGAATTTATGGTGGAGAGGAAGAGGTCAGAGTTGAAATTGATAACACACAGGAGGTGTGGGATTTGGAAAATACAAATTTCATTTTGTCCAGCTGTCTTTCTTTGATTAACTCTCACACTCTAGATGTGCGTAGGTGTCAATGCAGCAGTTTTAGAGAGCAAAGTGTTTTGTCAGCTATTTTCTTAAAAGGGGAATGCACTCCACTGCTGATCATTTCTTTCTGCTAATGAATAATGGAGTGTGTGCATGTGCAGCGAGTGAATGCATTTGCGTGCAGGCTTGTCAATATTTGTGAATATATGTGTGTGTCAGTAGAATTAAAAGAAAGTAAGTAAGTAAGAAACAAAGTAAGAAAATATGATGTAAAAATGTCAAATCAGAAGTGGAAATAACCTTTGTTTTGTTTCATATTATGTACCATTTCTAATTTACTGGCTGATTTAAATTCTGTACCAGGAAGCTGTCACAATCGTATCTTGATTTGGATTTAATGGGAAATGATTGGCTACATTTCACACTTCAAAACACACCCAAACCCACAATGCAGCAGCAATAATATAGCTAAACACCTGAGACTCACCTGCTAAGCATGCAAAGTGTCATGACCTGCGATAACACACCTCCCACGGGATGCTAGATTCTTGATAACAGAGCTTTATCTGTGATGGATCATTAACACTCACATGCCAGAATAGGAAGTGCGACACATGAGGTTACAGGGTACAAGAATACTGTGTATGTGTTGGAATCCACACACACACACACACACACACACACACACACACAGGAGAAGGGCAAAGAAGCAAAAAAAATGGAGGCACAAAGAAAGAACTTTGAAGGGATTAACTTTGTAGCTAAGTGAGTAGCTAAATCACAATTACAAAAGGCAAAGTTAAATGCCAATTAGCACCATGTGTCAGCTTTAAAAGAGATTCGCTATCACTGCTTTTTCATGTGAATGTTCAAAGCTGCAGTTGTTAATTAGATTTAAAGGATTTTAAGCCCTTCACTTATTAGTTTTGTAATGTACAAAAAAAGTTTATATTAAAGTTCTAAGTGATATGATATCAATATTTTGACTTTTAATTTTTCCAAGCAGTTGACTCCTCCAGGATGCAACAAAGCATTAACCAGTGTCAGACCCTTCATAATTGCCTTTTCTGATCTATGGTCTAAAGAGGTCACTGACACAAAAAGGCTAAGCTGCATAGGAAATTATTTGTTTTTGTTTGTTTTAGATGAATACAAATGATTAAAACGGTAGTCTATATCCTCGATGTTCCACTTCCGGCATTGCTTCGTTGCCGACGGAAAGTCTCATTTAGGCCGGATATCTGTTGCCTTGGGATTCCTTTGTGTTGGCATTTTAAACTCCAGTAGATTTATGAGGACTATGGTTAACTGCTCCTCAGATCTCTGCAGGGTAAATTCAGACAGCTAGCTAGACTATCTGTCCAATCTGAGTTTTCTGTTGCATGACTAAAACAACTTTTGAACGTACACGTTCCACCAAAACAAGTTCCTTCCTGAGATTATTTTGTAGAGGCACCGCGGCTTTTCCTGGTGCTTAGCCCCACCCAAGACGATTGTGATTGGTTTAAAGAAATACCAATAAACCAGAGCACGTTTTTCTCCCATCCCGGAATGCTGTGTGGACTAGCCAGACCGTCCTCAGCAGAATATATTATGAATTACAGTGCAGTACTTCAGTACTTAACAGCTATATGTATAAACAGTTCATGAGAACAGCCTGGTCAGTTATACTTGTGCGACAGTATTAGACACTGAGGGGCAAAGCGGGTGTTTGAAATGAGACTGGGCTGCACACTAGCCTGGGAAAACCCTGACGAACTTCCGGCAAATTTGAGATTTGCTCTGCAAGTCCGTCTGGCCAAGAGCCCATTCAAGCCCATTTCCAATTTTTCCAAATAGAGTCACCAATCACAACCGTTGAGGCGGGCTTTACACGATGACGATAGCACAGTGACGGCAAGCAGCTTTTTGTTTACATTCAACATGACGGCCACCGAAGCGCAGCAACCTGTTGACGCCGCTGTCGCTGCTACGTCACCCGGATCGTTGGTCTGATTGGTTGAAGGACTATCCAATTGCGCCCAGAGGCATTTGAGCGTTGTCCGTTGGTGACGCCCCTTGAATGAACCTTCCCCAGACTCACTCTCAGTTACAACTGAGAAGGGGCTGGTGTCAAACAGGGTACTGGCACAACCAGCACAACCTGTATGCTGTTATTGGCGGGGGGTTACACCCACGCAAAGGGCCCAAAGGCTCTTTGTTGCGCACTCACAAAAGGAAGAAAAGAGTAAATATAGGCAAAGGGCAGGGTCTCTATAGATACAGTAACCACCTCTCACTTCTTAGTGGGTCATACATTATTATTAATTAATTACTTTTTGTTTTAGTCTATACACAGTTTTTAGGAAGATCCTACATGTTATACCTTTGAAGGCCCTAAAAATATATGCTCTTACTCAGCTATGAGTGTCTTTTCCTTACATGAACACACACGTTTCTGCCAAAGTTTTGGTTATTTTGAGATTTCTGAGTTTCTTTTATACTCCGAGCTCTTCTCACTGGTTTAAGGCTGGCGGGGCTCAGATGAAGAGAGGTGATGTCATGTAGACTACTTCTGAGCACCAATCAGGATTTAGCAACATTTGTGGGTTCTTTGGTAAATGTTAATCAAATCAGATCCCACATATACAGTCCTTTTGAGGCAGATTAGTTGCGTTTTTGACTGTTCTCAATAAATATTACCTACAGTTTCATTTTTTTAAGTAATGCATATTTAAATATATATAAATAAATAAAAAATTATTATATATATATATATATATATATATATATATATATATATATATATAAAATATAAAATAGATAAAATATAAAATAACAAAGTTGCTTGAACACTGATACTCTTGGAATCCATCAAGCAAGAGTCATACAGTCTGATGATTGTCCTCCAGGGTCATGCAAAAGCCATTGTATATGGCATGCAATCGAAAGCTTCTTGTGGTTTCATTAAGATCTTCTACTATTTTAATTATAATTGATAATAATCAACCAATAACCTCTGCTGATAACACTCAAAAGTGGTTTCATGAACACCATTCAACTCAGATCTTAAACGGATAATTTGCCGATTTTAATCCGACTCTGTGTCATCTTGGTGTGGGCAGTGGGTTTGGATAAACGGTGCTGATGCAAAACATCGCGATTCGAGCCATGCAGCGGCTCTCTGCAGACCTCCGCTGCTCTGCTCAGCTGGGAGCTCCATGTGCAGCGGCCACAGAGGGAAGCCACACACTGTTCATCTGCATGCATTGCCCACACTGCCGTGACACAGAGCTGGAAAGAGGCTTATGTCTTTCCCACCACACACAGCTCTGAACCTGCATGACCGCAAACCAAAAGTGGTGAGGAGGAGTGAACCTGTGAAGGCGAAAGATGACCCTTCTGCTTCTTTGGTGGCATATATAGCTATGTTTGTTCAATATTTCCATTTTTCACCTGCTGTATATATAGATATGCCTACACACCGCTTGCTGCAAAGCTTCTGTTCTCTTTCGCTTTCATACACAAGCATTTTCCAACTCTCTGTAACCCACAAACAAGAAAATGAAGCAGTGGATGTAATCTGCTGGTACATAAACTTTGGTCTTAAGAGATGTATCATCCACCCTGCAGCAGGGTAGACTGATGGGTTGCCAGCTAATAAAAGCATTGGACTCTCAGTGGAGTGTATAGCTTATCACCATTTACAGTAGTTTCACCACTTGCAGACAGGCTTCAGGCAGAGAGAAGCTTGAAACTAATCTTGTTTCATACTATTTGAACAATGTTCCGGTTGTCTTCACACTATGATCTTCCAGTAAGGCCCTTAGTTTTAATATTGCTGTAACTTACTTTTGGCTGGATCTTGTTTCAGAAAGTATAACAAATATTTCTACAAACTCTTAATTATTTTTTCTTTTTGGCTTCACAGTGAATGGCCCTGTCTTATTGTATTTCACTTTGATTTCAATGTGTATTTGGACACACATATACATATTCTAAAAAAAGAGCTCCACATATTAGATCACACACAGATGATATTAGTTGAAGGCCAGAGTGTTGAACATGCAGAAGCCTGTGCAGTAATTGATATGATTGGCCTAACCTGCTACATTAAAGTTGTAGTGCTAGCTTTTTTTTTTTTTATAATAATGAACATTCGTTACATTCGAGCCATTGCCAAATGAGCTGATACAAAGCTAATATTATATCAGCTCCACAAAACTCTGTATTTCTCAGCATGGCTGTTTAGAAATTGGTGTCGTCCGGCGTCTTTTGCACGCAGAAAGATAATTACCTCTTCATTTTTAATCTTCTGTGTCCTTGGCTACGTAGCAACTGCGTGGAGGAGGGGTGGGAGTGAAGCCCGATCACGGAAGACTTGTGTCATGTGGATGCACCCACAGAATTTTTGTCATTTCTTAAAATTCCTCATGGGGGAGACAGAAATTACGCACTATAGCTTTAGGTCAGTGCCTGAACTGGAACAAAAAAGGTGTCAGTACCGTAATTCAGCAGTTCCATGACATGATCATCGCATCTGTCTTGGATGCATTTATATTTAGAATGTATATCTTGTAGGGGTGACCCCGAATAGTCGACTATTTGATCTAAGGAGCCTGATTCAACTGCCAATCTCAGTCAAATTGTCGCAGTGTCTGAAAATGTGTTTATGAAACGGGACCATTGCATTCGGGCTATATGGGGTTGGTGAATGTCTGATTTTACATAGTATTGCTTAGTTTTTCCCAATAAATCATGATATATAACCTTAAATATAAGCCCACAATTAGAAGTACGGGTAGTCAGTACATTAAGGGTTTGTTTGTAGCTTCACTTCAACAAATTCTCTCCATTTTACTACTGTGACCTTGATCCATTTTCCTTCCTCCCTCATCCTTTATCAACCCCTGTATATTCTGTATGTATACTGCACTGAACAGCATGTGCTCTTTTATTTTTAGCTCTACACTTCCTTTCTCTAGCAGCTTTTTTTTATATGCCTACAGCACATTTAGTAGAGGCGTAGTTCTCAACTTTTTGTTCTTACACCTTGCCTTATCTTGTCCCTTCCCTATCTTCTCAAGCAGCGGGCACCCTTTTATTTAACCTCAGCTTATTTCAGAGCTCCACATGCCAGAGATGGGGACTCGAGTCTGAGACTCGGACTCGAGTCGCACTTAAGTAAAAAAACAGCTGACTTCAGACTTGACCCAAAAGACTTCAGACTTGACTTGCGACTCGACCCAAAAGACTTCAGACTTGACTCGGACTCGAGCTTCGAGACTCGTCAACAACCTGTTTTTATGCAATTATTGCTTTTTAAATCTAAATGTATTCATGTATTTCTATTTTCTTTTATTGGTGCATATACGTTGGGGAAACGTATGACAAGCTGCATGTCCCCTGCCCTTTGCCATAATGTGCAACGTAGCGCATGCGTTATGCCTTATGTGCGCGCACTCACAGATTAAAAAAAAATGCATTTACGATGGTGACACCAAGTCCTCCTGGAGTTGTGCCTGTTGTCATTAGTTTTACTTTCAATAACTTGGTAAACAGTGGCAGTAAGCTAACAGCTACATGCAAGGTGTGTGGCACCAAGATAAATGATGCCGGATCAACAACGTCGGACTTCATCAGACATCTCAAAACACACCCAAATAGGTCAGTCACTCACACGCTAATGTGAAAGAGATGTTACATTAGCATATATCGTCACAGGTAACAAGCTAACCATCGCAAAGTGTTGTGCTAATGCTGGGAACAGGCAAATTGTATCGTTATAGTTAGTAGTTGCTGAGGCTAAGAAATCCATGGCGTACAGGAGGCGGGACGCACGGATCCATACGCTGTGCCGGGTGGGCAAACTCTTGTGATGCGTAATTGATCCCGTGGATGATTTGTAGACTATTAAGTGAACAAGGTGTACCCGGTCCACCAAACACTGGGCCGTCTTGACTGTCTTAATTCTACACATATTTCTGTTACCGTAGCCCTATTTACTATTTCATTATTTCATCCATGCGTGGCGCAGCAGATCCGTGCACACTGTCACCTGCCGTGGAGACGCTGGCCTCACTAACCTCTCCTCCTCTGAGTCGGGTCTCGGAAAAATCCACGCAGCCGCCACGCTTCTGAGACGCAACAGAAACGCCACGCTCGCGCGACGCATCCAGTGTGTAACCGGCCTTATCAGACAGGCCAGCACGTCTAGGCTCTGTCTGACAGCGCTCTTGTCACCCAGCCGTGTTGATCTGTTTGCAAAACTGCCACTTCTGATATCTGTTTAAGAGCAAAAAGGGCAAAACGCTTTTCCTTTACAAAATGCATATAGAGTTTTTTGCATGGAAACGCCAAACTACTTTTACACTTTGATACATCTTCTCAGGTCCAGGTCAAACTGCTTGATGGGATCATTGTAACCCCATTGTATGAAATCAAAGACAGGTTTGTGGATGTCATCCAGTAAGCCAATCGTTTAAGCTGATCTACGACTACGCCAAGAAGTGGCAGAAAATCAACAAGAAGCCAGACGGGAGTGGCTGCAGAGATATCGATCATAAAGCGTAGCACAGCCAAAATATGACAGCATGTACTCTCTCTCACACACCCTCTCGTGCTTGTTCTTCCAGTCCCATCTAATCCTTGCACGTCCTATACTGTACACAATGCCAGTCTAATGTTTTTGTTACTGGCAGCAGCCCAAGCAGGACTTTACAGCAACCCCATAGAGTTTATAATGAGGTTTTCGTTCATTGTTATGCTGTCACTACCTTCAAAGTAACAGAGCAAGAAGATTGTATTTTGTTTAGTTGGATCAAGGTCTATTTTTAGCTTTAACGCCCGAACACGTAACCTACAGTATGTGTGACAACATGAACATGAAGTCATTTCATGCGGTTAAAGTAGGCCAGCACCAGCGGTGACAATGAACATATTGCCTTGTCCGTCTCATTTCTCACCTCAGCCTCTAAGGAGCCAGATGTACAGGGGGGGTACCTGGGTGTAACCAGGTGCCCGGACACCACCACACTCTCACACTTGTGAGACCACAGCAAAAACACACAATAAGGCTGATTTTTATGGGCACAGAATTCGTACATAGACAGCACAGTAAAAGGAGAGAGGGACGACCACAGTCCACCACCCTACACTACCAACACTAAAAAAAAGGAAAAAGGATCAGAAGGCTGAGGTAAAACGCATCACAAAAATGAGCTTGCAATACCCTCAGCAGTACTAGCAGTTGGCACAAACATTTACAAGGCCCATCTAGCTGTAGTGGTCTCTACTAGTTCTACATCAAAAGCAAAACACATCAGAGGACAGTTTAAAAGTCAGGCAAAACAGCAGCGGCTATTAAACCCTAAGATGACAAGAATTTAAACTGGTTAATACAATTGCTACAAACCATTAGCTGCTAAAACCTTACAGTTTGTATAGTTTACCTCAAACAATGCAGAATGGGGTCGCCTCATGCAATAACAGGACGCAACTGCAATATAAATCAATGTTATGACAGGTCATATACAAACACATTGCAGAATAGAATTGCATAGTTAAAGATAGAAGCTTTTACCTCAGGATAACGCTTGGACCACAATGCACAAAGAGATCCTGAGTGCTCCCTATATATAACCTCTTAATGAGGCAATGGTTTCTAGGTGTGTGCCTGTTAATGGAGAGGCAGAGGGTGGAGCTTGGGTGAGGAGCTAGATGGTAGCCTTACTAGGCCACAAGCCTACCTATCACATACATGTATATATATATATATATATATATATATATATATTTTTTTTTTTTTTTTTTAAATCTTGGCAGTGCTGTTATGGATGCAGACCTACAAACACAACGACGGATGGCCACTATTAGCTTATCCAATAAAAAATAAAAAATAACCTCTCAGTACTCACTTATATGTCCTTGCTTTTCTTACCATATGTTCTGCTTATATGTTGATGTTGTTTCTGTATGTATTTAATTATATTAAAATGCTTCCTGTTTAGTATTTAATGTTAAATGCTTTATTGCTTTTAAGTGTTATATAAATAAATCTTATATTTACTTACATATGTTACGCCCAGTGGTGGAAGAGGTATTTAGGCCCATTACTTAAGTAAAAGCACCAATGTAAAAATACTGTTACAATAACGCATTAAAAAAAAAATTACTTGTCAGTATTATCAGCTAAATGTACTTAAAGTAGAAATGTAGAAAATACTTAGGCAAGGTAGGCAGATTTAAGCTTAAACACACACACACACACACACACACACACACACCTGATGGGTCAGGTTTAGCAGTGATAATGTGACAGTTTAGTCTCTGGAAGCTTCTTTCATGAAACCTGTGATACTGTATTAATAATTATAATAATTCATTACATTTATATAGCGCTTTATCATAGACACTCAAAGCGCTTTTATTATTACTCTGTTTGCCTATTATTGCGTATGCAACTACATGCACTCCCTCACTGGTTGCACCTGCATTTCATTGTGTCAGTTGGCAAGTCGATAACTTGCCACACAGTCTTATCTGTGATGTGTGACGAATGCCTCTATAGACACACACACGCATGCACGCACGCACGCACGCACGCACGCACGCACACACACACACACACACACACACACACACACACAGGCATACTTGTTGGCATGCATCGACAGCCTGTCAGCGAGGTATGAGCTATCCTTATCTGACCAGCAATATTTGGTCTTAGTCTTCTCTCCTCTCTCGTTCCGTATGTTGGATGATGACATTTCTTTTTTTTCAGAAAGTCCAAAATATGCCAATATGCCACAGTCTGACATTACCATATAAGTGCAATAACACTCCATAAGTGCTCTGGTGCTGTTGATACCTGATTGGAGCAAGCAAACACATGTTAAAATCAAAGGGTAAAGCAGTAGCACAGTGTTGTAACCATAAGTAGCTGAACAAAATATTTTTATAACCTGTTTACTTAACTGTTACAGCTGGAAAACATGTATCTGGTTGTGTGACTTCTTTTGAAAAACTGCATTCTGCTGCATACAAACACTCCCTCACCTCCCTCATGCATGGCTCTGCACAGCCTCAATCGTGCACACTGTTTTCCTCCGAGTACAGTGCATTGTGAAACAAAAGTATGCAATGTTACACGTAATGTTACATGTAAAATTAGAACTCATAAGGTTACAGGTTATTGCATGATTCACTATAATGCATCAACAATGTGGGAACTTATATTTATGGGAGTTTAAATCGCCTCTGTCTTTGCAGCACTGTCACATGGTGCCAATGGATGCACTAAATGTTGCAGAACAACCACATCATTGCCATCACATCCCATGTGTGTTTGCATCATGGGTTACACACCAAATACCAAACGCTTACAGTTTGATCATTTTTGCTTCATGTGTGGTCCGCAGTAGTTTTTGGCTCAAGCTGTGGTTTGTAATGTGGTTGTGCCAGCTCCCACTGTAAATCACCAACAACAAAGCTCAGTATTTTACTTTAGCTGTCCTGACTGTGATTACCCTGTGGGCCCCCCCTTCCACCAACACTGTCCTGGGGAAAAACACACTTTGTTCTGCCATAACTCTTCACACTGGACTTTTCCGTCTGTCTCCTACCAACACTTAATCAAATAGTATTCCCCTGAAGGTGGTGAAATGCAGTGAAGAAAAGGCTTTTATTCTAGATTCACAATAAAGAGTGGAGGATGTCAGCGAAAAGAGGTGAAAGGTGGCTGAGAACGAAGGGAGGAGATACTGGCAAGCATCCCAACTTTCTGCAAGTCAAGATTTGACACTCAGGCTCAAAAGCACTGACGTTGGCTCGAGATTTGGTGCTGGCTGAAACTAACCTTCCTTTCATCTAATTACATGTACACAGAACACAGAGGGTATATATTCTACAAATAAACAGATATACATACATATTCCTATTCCCGTGACCCATGTGCATGTCACAATGCCTTCTTTTCATAATGCAACAACAACCTATGACCAACAAACAGAAATGACAGCGGAAACAGCCACCTACTCGAATAAGGTCTCCATTGCCTTCTGGCTCTTTAACGCAGAGACGCACAGATACGCACAGATACGCACGCACGCGCACGCACGCACACACACACACACACACACACACACACACACACACACACACACACACACACACACACGTTTGCCAAGTCCGGCTTTGCAGTTTGTACCTCAAAGCCAGGAAATCAAAAGCCGTTTGTATTCATGTGCACTGTTTGGAGGAAGAGGGTTGAAGAGTCGTTTTCCTGTGCCAACAACACCGTGCAGCCCTGGGGTCCTGGCGACAGCCTCACAACCCTGTCTGCATCAATAACCCAACACCATTGTGACAGACACAAAAGTTGTCTTAGGGTAAGCCAGTAGAAAGAGGTGCCACTCTTTATTCCTCCCTCGTACCCTCGCTTCCGCCTGGCTGTGTTGAAAAATAAAGTCAACAGGAGCGTGGAGAAAGAGGAGGAGCAGCGAGAGGACAAAACTCTGCACGAATGTCTCCACAACCAAATGTGTTTCTACTACTCTAACAGTAACACACATTTAGCTGAGAACACGTGCAGCTGGCACAAACAAGGAGACATCAGTGCTATAAATCACAGACTCAGTCACCATCTCAAAAAGAATTATGTGAGTCTTATAACATTGTCTGGCATGTTATAAATATAAAAATTTATTGACAAAGATACACGTGGCCCCAAATACCCTGTACAGGTGATTCACTTCCTTTCTTGACAATAGCTGACCCCATTACAGATTTACAAAGGTATTACATCAAACACCTACGTACTCCAGGGTACACCGAGAGAGCTCCACGATCATTTCTCCAGAGTAATTACAACAGATGCAAAAGAGTAATGATTATCTGTCAAAACACGGACACAGTGCAGTATTTACTTTGAGGTATCTCATACAAACAAGTCTTCAATATGTTGGTGTGTCTGTTACGCTCATTGAAAAGACATTATATATTCCCTTAGTTGCAATAAACACTAGAATAGTTAGAACCTGCTGCGGTTAGTTAGTGTTTCACTGATGGTCTTTAATACTGGACTCATGCACTAAATGTCTGGATTAGTGATACTGATTTGAACAACAGTCAACAACAAACTAATTTGGAACGTCACAACATCCTGTACAGCACACGTCAAAAAGAACATTCATTGTAGTATCATATACACAGAATACTGTAAGTATTACCTTCTCTCTTTTTTTTTTTTGTGAGGAACAAGTTAACAAGAAGAGAAAGAGTGTGGTAACAGAGCCGTTGCAGACCTTAACCTCAGAGCTGTCAGAATGAAAAACTAGTCGACCGCATTCCTTGCCCCGTCAGTAGTAGATGGACAAAGAAATGATTGGTGGCCCCTCTGAGCAGAGTCCCCGGTCAAAGTGCATTACAATGTCTGCATGGCACATCCGTGCAGCAATCGCTGGCTCAGTGCATTTACCTTTTCCTCTAAAAGCCATCGCAGGAACACTTCCTTAATCACAAGCTCTCACCTGCTTAATCGCTATTGACTAAGCATCAGCTCGGTGGCTTGAGGAGGTGCAATCCGTTCTCAGTCTTATTTTTTCAGAACAAATTGATAAACGGGACATTACAGCTCGAAAGGGAAAGCTATTTCCCCCCAGCTCGCCTGATTATAATATTCATTTTGTCCGAAGTGTAAGCAACACCGACTACTCGATAAGAATGAAGAGTGATGTCTCGAACATTTAGAGTACAACACGTGTACAGGACAATACAGTACAATAGCTTATCAACAAGGACAGGCTGCAGGAAAGCGATGGTTTTCACAGAGTTAAATGGCGTATTTATCCAACAGATCCATAAACTATGGGCCATTAAGTTTAACACACAGCCTTCAATCCCACACAGTGCATTTATTTATTCAGTACAAAGTCCATCATGGATTCTAAAGCTAATAGAGATCCACACCCTGTGACTCAGGCACACTGAGGTTCCCTTTCACAGCCTACGGTCCCCATTGTCCACATACTCCGCCAGGCTGTTGAGAGCTGTCTCCTCACTCTTGGACTGAAGGACATTGTCCCCCTTCCTGGAGGGCTTTTTAGTGGCCCGTGACAGCTTCCTCCTGAAGGTATCTCCAGCCAGGAAGTAAAGAATAGGATCCACACAGCTATTGAGGCTGGCCAGCCCCCGTGTCACCTGGTAGGTGGCGTAGACGCGGTTGTTAAAATCACACATGTCAGGGCCCTGGAAGTACAGCCTGGCCCTCATGTTGAGGTTCTTCATCACGTGGAAAGGCAGGTAGGAGACGGCGAAGACGGCGAGCACGATGATAACCAGGTGGATAGATTTCTGCCGCAAGTGCGCGTTGTTCATATCATTGCAGATCAACGCTTTGACGATCATGCCATAGCAACAGAATATGATAATGAAGGGGATGCAGAACCCAAACACAGTCAAAGTCATGCTGTAGATAAAATAACCAGGTAACTCATCCTCAGTGGTGGTGTCATAACAAGTGGTCGCATTACGCTTTAAGCCAGTCCTGGAATAATACAGGATGGGGGAGATAGCTATAATAACCACCACCCACACCAACGCACTGGTAATAACCGCATTTTTCTTCTTCAGTCTGCCCAGAGACTTGAGCGGGTGCACAACCCCGGTGTACCTGTGAACACTGATGCAGGTCAGAAACAGAATACTACCGTAAAGATTCACATGGAATATGAAACGCTGCAGTCGGCACAGAACATCCCCGAATATCCAGTCTGTTTTGTTGAAGTAGTAGAAGATGAGGAAGGGCAGAGAGAGGACGTAGCAGAAGTCAGCCAGAGCCAGGTTGAACATGTAGACGGAGATGCTGCTCCAGGGTCTCATGTGGCAAACAAACATCCAAATGGCTAGGCTGTTGCCCACCAGCCCTGTGATGAAGACCATGATGTAAACAGTGGGCAGGTAGTAGAACTGAAAACCGGTCCTGGTGAGGGAACATCCTCTCGTGTGATTGTGGAGATCTGTTACGTTCAGCAGGGAGGTCAAGTTCAGGTCTGCGGTCATGGTGTCAGGGGCAGAGGCAGGTCCTTTTACTGCATGGGAGGGATGGACAGATGAGGAAACGTTTCATGTTTGAAGTATATGACTTGGTATTAAGGTGCAGACATAGACACACAAGTGTAGGTGAAATATAGCTGTGATCTGTTGCTATCTTCTATAGTTGTTTGGGTTCCATGTAAATGACGTTTGCATTCAAAACCAGTCATGCACAGACTCGACGTTTAAGCTCCACACTTAATTTTGAAAAACGCCTACGTGCAGTCTAACAAACACTTGAGTGTGGACACACACACACACACACACACACACACACACACACACACACAGAGTAATTATAAGCGTATTACAACACTCACCGCTGAGATAGACCTGTATTCCACATTCCTATAGCCTTCACAGTTGCAAAGATTTTAGTCAACACGGAGAGAGGACATGCTGACGTGCTGTCAGGTGTCTTCAATAAGCGACCGAACTGTGTTGGAAATTGTTTCAAAGTTGCGATATCCTTCAGGTTCGCGCTGAGACTTGAAGGGGAAAACAGTCCGTTCGTCACGCGGGGCGACGGTGGGACGCAGCGGAGACAGCTGCAGGCTCTGGCACGGAGAGCAGGAATTGCAAGCAGGCTCCGTAAAGCGAGAGGAGTCTCTCTGCGCTATGGAGAGGGGAGGTGCGCACCACGCAGCTTCCCGTCTCCAAACGCGCTCTTTCTTTTCCTCTCTCCTCCCATTGGACCCTTATCAGATCTGACCTGCCAGCACGAGCGGCATATTGGTAGGCTATAGAAATTCAGATTCACACACATTTTAAACCAGGCGGAGTAAAAGTTAGTTATGGTTATTAAAGAGTATTTCAAAAACAACACAACGGTAATGTGGCATCCATGTCTAACGAGAGAACATTTAAAAGGTAGGCTGTTGTGTAATACAGTAATATTATTAGACTTATAATGAACAGATTTATTAAAAAAAAAAAAAAAAGGTAAACAAGGAAGCCCCCAAATTACAGTGACAATAACAATAACATATATTAATAATCTAAATTGGAAATGGCCAGAGCTATAACTACAGTGATATGTCATGGTAATGGGGTTGCCATTGCAATTCATGAATATTGACACGAAATATCACTATGCAATGATTGTCAATCACGAAGAGTCAGGAATCTTTGATTAAAACAACAACAGCAGAGGGTTAGACAGGGAAGATGCATATAAACAACCAACTACTGTTTTCTACATCAAGATGGTCATTTTGTGTCTTCGAAAAGGCTGATGAAGACAGCTGGATGTGTGCGACACAGCCAAGGACAAAGCGGACACAGGCAGAGGTAGCAGACAGAGGGAGGATGTGGACAAATAGTGAAGGGATGGAGCAGTGGAGAGAGAGAGAGAGAGAGAGAGAGAGAGAGAGAGAGAGAGAGCCAAAGGTTAAGGTAATTATGCTGTGATGCCAAACATCTTAAAAATTAAAGAGGAGTTAGCCAAGACTGTAGCAATAATCTAATGGATGGTATTAATGAGACAGAGAATAAATGTCCACCATAAACCTGGTATATACACATTATGGTCCATTAGGTGATATATAGTTAAGTGGCTTTTCTGTGTGCCATAAAACTCCACAATATTCTTTTTTGAAACAACAAAACAAAACATGTCAGGGAATCACAAGTTCTTGTTCTCATATTTTCTTTAGCATATGCAACTGCTATCACAGCAGCTTTATAATGTATAGACTTAACTAGACGGAAGTAATCCCTCTACAGTGTGTGGTGGTGTCTGTATCTGCAAAGACTGCCCTCTGCCTGTATTTTCTCTTTTCTTCTTATTTTGTGAGTGCTGGACGTTTATGGGCGTGGACCAAGAGCCTTTCTGCCCCACGTGTGTGTGTGTGTGTGTGTGTGTGTGACCCACAGCCAATAACAGTGTTCAGGTTGTGCTGGTTGTGTAGCCCTTCTCAATCCCAAACTGCACAAGTCTAACTAACACAGACCCACAGAAACAGACGGTGATGTAGCTCTAAATGATCCAGGCAATGTGGCACCTTCCCGCGGAGTAGTGTGTGGTTTTTTTTGTGCTTTAGAACATAACCACCATGAAACAATCTGATATATACTGAAATATTTGTATTCCTCTGATTGACTGTTTTCTTCAGAAGTCTCTTCATTCACTCTATAGCTCTCTACACAAGGATATGTACATTTTCTAGCAATTGTTCCATTTACTTTGATGACGTCATACTAGATAGATAAGCAAGGGGCACCGGAGGAAAGGAGGATTAGTTCAAGGTTGGTTTACGCAGATAAATCTTCAGGAAGGAAATATGATACCAATTTAAACAGATGAAAGAGGCTTTGTTCAGAGTTTTCCCAGAATGAAATGTATCAGATTCTCAACAGAAGTTTTGAAAAACCTTGCTACCAATACCATACCCGATGACCAAACCATCACAAACAACAAAAAGAATAAAAAAATACATAAAAAAACATTACTACAATACATTCATAGCAACAAAACATGGTAGCCTATGTTAAGCAATTTAACAAAACATTAGTGAGCACAATAAGCACAATTCTTTCCAGTAAAGATTATTGCTGGGCACTCACAACCAAAATACGAGCTATGGTTAGACTTTCACATACTCATCTAAGGTTCCTCCCAACACATTGGATAATACCCAGAGCCATAGAGAGAGAAGAGTTGAGACACTCTTTGTTCTCGCTAGCGGGGTGGTCACGTGGTTCACGTAAGCCTGTATAGTTCCAAACACACGCCGCACTGTCATGTTCTTCTATGGGCCTGATAGCAGCGATTGCGGTATTGAATTTGTA
>NC_050177.1:11726340-11766340 GCF_008315115.2 Sander lucioperca
GCAGGACCACGAGCACAGCTGCAATCATGATTTAGGTGCCACCCTAATCCAAGGAAACATGCTGGGCAAAAGAAACACACAAGGACTCCGGGGAATAAGCTCCCCAGAGCTAGTTTAGTAATTTCCTACTGTGTTGCGTTTTTTTTTAAATATTACTAGGACTTACTACAATACTGGTAGACATGTGTGTGGAAGAATTAAGGCATACAAAAGAAGGCAGTTAACATTGTCAGCAATAAGAAAACAACATTTTGGACACAAACTCACGATACAAAAACATTATCCTCAAGCATGGGTTGCAAAAGCAATCAAAGGAGGAGTCAAATCACACCTAAAACAATAATACCTTGAATAAGTGATAAAATAGAATAAAACGTGCAATGTATCTCAAGTTTAAGAACACAATAGAAACCTTGAAATACCGTAAAAGGTCCTGGACCATCAACAAAAATAGGTGATTGATTGTTGACAATATAATCTCACCTTAAGATCCATTTAGTGCCTGTCCTGGAGCTTTTGAGCATATCACCAGGTCTTCTTCAGCAGATGGATTTTGGTCTGCTTAACTGGAATTGTAGATGTTCACATTGTTCTGACCATGTTAGCTAAAATATAAGCTTCAAAGTTCATGCTTAAACTTCAAATAGCACTTTTCCAAACAATCTCACCTCAAGGTCCATTTAGAAGCTGTTGTGGAGCTTTCGGTCTGTATCACACAATCTTCCTCAGCCTATTGAGTTTGCCCAGTGTTTATGGAATACATATACATTGTCTGGACTCAGAAAACAGTGATGACTTAAATGCATGACTCACAAGACAGATAAGTGCAGAATCAGAGAAGTTGACAGAAATACATATAAAATAGCTTGTTGGCGGGGGAGACACAAATGGGGTCGGCAACAAGCAAAAAACTAAATCTGTGGCAAACAAAACAGAGCTGGGGTTAGACAAGGGTAGGCAGGGGAACGAAAAACAGGCAAGCAAAACATCCAGGGAAGCACGATAGACAATTTAACGGCAACGGAGTGAAGTGGGCTTATATACTGCATGGGTAATGAGGGGATAGGGAACAGGTGTGTTTAGCAGAATATCAGAGCAATTTATCTTCTGTTATTAAACCTGTCAGTTTCTGGCCTGTTTTTCTCCCTACCTTGTCATCCATCTATCACTCTCTGCCATCTGTGCTGTCTGACTGACACGTGCAGTTATGGCGGGTGACAACCAGCGTTAAGGTATACATTACTACCACCTAGACTGAGAGATCGATGATCTAGGTAGCTTATAGGGAAACCATGTGAAAGTTCTGATGTTCACAATTTTTGACGTCACCTCATTTAGTACTATGTTAGCTACGCAGCAAATGTGTTTTAGTCATTGTTTGAATTATTAAGATAGAGAAATGTGTAAAAATAAATACATTGTTAAAGATGTGCTAAGTTAAGCGCCCCCTGATGACATAGAAGCGGTTAGGCCTATGTGCTGTGGCTGAGCTCTGGACAGCCCCATCCCAATTTATCCCCTGCATGCCCAATTCAATACAGTCACGCCCATTTCAGACATAACCTTACTTGGTATGGTATGACCAGTAGCTATTTCAATCAGAAAATACCTAATTTAGAGTGAACAACACATTTTTATTCAAGTGCATGATAAAACATTTTTTGAGAAGAGTCTTTGGCGTTTAGACCCCATTATGACATGGTATATTTAGGGCGGTAGTAGTCTATAACCACGGCGTTCCACTTCCGGGAATGTGCTGGATGTCACTCTTTTCGGCCAGATGTCCATTACCTTACGCTTTCTTTGTGTTGTAATTTTAAACTCCGGTGGATTTATGAGGACTATGGTTAACTGCTCCTCAGATCTCTGCAGGGTAAATCCAGACAGCTAGCTAGACTATCTGTCCAATCTGAGTTTTATGTTGCACGACTAAAACAACTTTTGAATGAACACACGTTCCACCAAAACAAGTTCCTTCCCGAGGCTATTTCGCAGCGCCACCATGGCTCTGCTCGGCGCTTAGCACCGCCCAAGATGATTGTGATTGGTTTAAAGAAATGCCAATAAACCAGAGCACGTTTTTCTCCCATCCCAGAAAGCTGTGGTGACTAGCCAGACCCTCCTCTGCATCGCTGTGGAGGAAGGTCTGGCAAAGCGAGACTATGGAGGTAGTGATGCCGTGATTGGTTCAGGATATTTCCTCCTGGGGTCTAGACACTGGTGGTGGTGGTGGTGGTGAAGAGAGTTGCTGAAGACCTGGATGATGGAATGTGGTGCAGGACTGGGCACTGATATGATAAAGACTGGAGGTGAAGGGGTGGAGGAGGGTCGCATCCGTTTGTACTGAAATGACAACTGACAGCAGCAGAGAGAACAGATTTTAAAGTTTGACCGCAAGTATATGATTGGCCAAGAGAGATCGTGGCAAGATCTGGTTGGACTACTAAGAGTGAACGCCAACAAAGTATTTCTGCAGAGAGACAGGCAGAGAGAGGTGAGAATGAATGAGTGAGTAAAGGGAGTCTTCCTGATTGAACTTTCGCTAAACTTCATATTCCCTTTAGATAAATATCACTGAGTGAGTTTGTTTGCTTTATGACTCTTTTGTTGTGCTACTGCTAAATTATATGTGAGCATTTCCAGTAATTGTACTTGTGTAACAGTACTCTTGGCTACAGTGGCTGCTGTATTACACAATTCTTCAAATAAAGACAAATACAAAGAAATTGGAGTTAATGGTGTCTTTATTAAAAATGAAAAACATCCTGTAACACTGCTGCATGCTGAGCATTTTTTTTATGGATTTTTATGCATGACTTTTACTTGCTCTGCTCACTATGTCACAAATTCTGGTGAGTCAGGCGTTCCCAGTCAGAATCAGTCCATGTCTTAGGGAGCAGTGTTGCCTTGCACATGCGTCCAGGTGTGAAGTTAGATAAGGACAAAGTTGAAATTGCCTTCTGCAGCTCCTATCCCCTCACTCACTGTAGCTTGCGGATCACTGCCTTCCAGTCCAAAACATCCCAACCGCTGCCTCATTTGGTCTGTGTGTAAAAAGCAAAAAGAATGCACAGAGAAGCGTGACATTATTGCAGACACTTTAAAACAGATCATTACATTGAGAGTTACAGCTGAAACACATTCTTAACTATAACAAGCCCTCTGGGTCCTGTTGTTTCTCAGCTGCACCAGTGGATTTAGTCCCATTGCCAAACATCTCGAAACTGATTGGATGTCTAACACTTTTCTTCATGTCCCATATGTAATCATAATGACAAGTGTAAAGCACAGAAGGGAAATTCTATTTGTCTCAGGCTCTGACCTGTATTTTTTTGCATTCTGCTTCGCTGACTCCTCGTCGAGACGGCTAATAGTGTTTCTTGCTTGTGTCATTCTCATTAACTGTGGTGGAGCACGGTTTCTGCAGCAACACTGGGGGTCTGATGAAAATCAAACCCCAAGCTCCATTAGCATACTTAGACCAGCATGCATCTGTCTAATTAGGAAAATCTAATCTTACAAATTAGTGGAGTCGTGAGAAAATTGTTTTCCTCTTTGTTGTTACAAGCTCAAGCGTCACATTATATCTGATATTCTGTTACTCCATTCAGCTTTTTGTTTTCTGTGTCTGCCTTTGTGCCCAGTAGAGTTTTTTTGTTCTCTCTAATAAATCCATGGGTTTCTTTATTTTGCTTCATCTAATTCCAGGCTCATCATATGCCCAGAGGAACAGCACCACACACAACACACACGTGATTTTGATGAGCATCGTCGCTGGTATTGATCTCTGTTATCAGCCGTCCAACAGACGAGACTGAAAAATAATGAATTCTTCTTTTGCCTCTCTTTTTCTGTCACTCTGCATCATTCCATCATTCTGTTTCCTTTTGCAATCCCTCTTTTATCTTTCTTTTGCTCTCCCTTCCATTCATCCTTCATTCCAGATGAACATCCATCCACACTCTCCTCCCAAAATGAACGCCTGAAACCTGAAAAGGTGAGGTGACTTGAATTCATTATGAGCGCTTTGCCCACATGGAAACTCTCAGTAGCCTGTATTTTGCTTTTGATTTTGTTCTGTGTTTTCAGCCTAAACACCAATTACCACTGAGGGCCTGGAGAGCAAAATATTTAGCCACATTTCCAGTAATAGCATGTCTGATAGCCTGGCTGACTCTTTCCCCGTGGGACTCTTGCTGTAATGACACGGCATAGCTCACTTGGTAACAAACTTGGCAACAAACACAGTTTGGTCACAGTGCATCAGCTGTCAAAAATGTTAATGTTTTGTTAGTACTAGTGAGCAGTGTGCAACAGGACTTAGATAACAGTGTTGACATTTCTTAATTGTGCATGTTTGGCATTAAAGCATTATATTTATAATATCACATATTTAAACACAAGGTTTTTGTAAGTTAATGTTAGCCTTACAGGGAACATAACAATTTTAAGATGAAAATACGCTGTGTACACCTGATGAATAAACATACTATGCAGGCCTAAGCATGATGATCTATTTTATCCACATGAACATAAACTCATGACTAATATAAACAGGTTAGTGTACACGGCATAACTGAATCAAAACTATCATGAATCTTATTCGTGGGGTGAGCGGTGTGTTAATTCTATACGAGATCTGATAACCCTCTCATCATTAGTTTTCATAGACTGATTTGTGAGTATACAAAGGAACAGTTTACTTAAAGCTGCTGTATTCATTATTTTTATATTAACAATGGACTACTTGTTTGAAAGGAGTCGTTCCAAGTGAAAGGCCAGTAGAGAACTAGAAGGGCACTCAGAGGGCGCAGACCGCCAAGGCTAGGCCCTATCTTGCAAAGTAAAAGACAGTTAAGAATAGGGCTGAGCGATACATCGATTGTATCAATTAACTCGAATGTGTAGTTAACTTTGACTTGTTTAAAAGAAAATCGGTTTTCTCCTTAACATCCGCCAACGCTCCCCTCTGGGCTCCCGACTACCCCAAAACAATGGTAGGGAAAACACTCAAACCAATATATATTTCCACAAAATTGGCATGAATAATCATAATGGTATACATGCCTATGTGTATGTGTGCGTGCGTGTGTGTATGAGTCAAAACAAAATAAAGTTAAAACTTGTTTTAAACTATTTATTTGCCATCTGCAGATTGATCTTAAGTAGGGAGAAAAACAAATCGATTTAAATCGTGAATCAGAATTTATTTTTTTTTGGCAATTTCGCCCAGCCCTAGTTAAGAATAATTTGTGTTTCCATCCCATGATTCAGATCCGTTCCAAAATGTAGTGGATTCTTCCTTGGCCCATGCTACACCCTTCCACCAAGTTTATTGTGCCAGTAGTCTTTCCGTAATCCTGCTGACAAACAGACAAAACTAACTTAGCGGAGGTAATTATCTCTTGGCTCTGCAGTGCTCAGCTCTACAGAGAATTTTAGCATCTTTCAGCTCTTTGTTTTGGTTTTACGCCCCACAAATCTTCTGTTTTGGTTCACTCTCATTGCTCTCGTTAGCATTGTTTCCAGCAGCAGCTGTTTTTAGTAAAAACCCACAATATGCTCCCTGCCCTGCACCAGACAGCCGACTGACAAAGTTGTCAACTAGCTTGCAAACACAGTGGAGCATTTACCTGCTGATGAGACAGATATATTTCTCGAGTTAGTGGAGATCAAAACTAAACATTGGACTTTTGCCAGGTGGCCAGACGCACATCTCCAAATGAATGCTATTGTTGCTCCGTATATGCTGAATGTGTGCATAGCAACTGTTTGCTGCCGCCTTATCAACCTAAAAGATGACGGTATGTCAATGTTGTGTCCACATCTTGTTTCTGCTGCCCCAAGTGGCCAAAGCATCTTAAATAAACTTAAGTAAAGATGAACTGAACGGATTGTGATGTTACTTGCAAACGCGTCATCATAGAAAAGTTTGTGATGACCTTCATAACTCATCTAAAGTGCTATGCTCTCCTGCCCTCCTGATATAATTGCCAGATAACTAGCACTCACTCTAGATGGACCTTAAAAGAAAGGTCAAGTCAGGTGCACTCTAGTTTTCAGTGTACACACACACACACACACACACACACACACACACACACGCACACACACACACACACAAAGGTCAGCTACTCCCTAGGGTTCCTCTGACTGCAACTGTGATCAACAGGCTAAACCTTATGGCCAACCCCACATGCAGCCTCTGCTCCATCTTTTCTTCTTTCTATAATCTTCCTCCTCCCTATCTTCCAATCACTCTATCTGCATTTCTCATATCCACTATCAGTCTATCTTCACCGAACAGCAAGGTATCACTTACTTTTGCTGGTCCAACTGACTTTTCTATAATCTGATCAATGCAGCTGAATGTCACAGAGGTTTTCTATCAAGCAGAGAGAAGGTCAGTGTGTCTGCTCTGTGTAAATACCACAGTAATGTAGCTCCTGGGCCGCCATTCTGCCAGGCCTTTTACAGTGGAGTGAGTCAAGGTATGGCTGATATTTGTGCAGTTTTGTAAGGCAACCGTGATGTGAATACAATTTTATGTTTGTTTTCCCAGAAAATAAAATAAGCTGAAGTCTGAGTTTTGGCAGAAGTTGCTAGCAATGTCATGTGAAGTGGTGATGACCAATCACAGGGTTCTTGCACCATTTTTTTAGTCAAATTTAATGCTTTTTAGAGACCACCACAAATATAGTTTAAGACCTAAAAATGTTGGAAAAAAAATATTTGTTCGGAAAGAGAATTTGTTGAGTCATTAATAAGATTATTAACTAACCTAATAGTTTAATAATATACTTTAGTCATTGTGCATCCTCAAAAACAAGTAGATTCGAAAAGGCAATCTGAATGGTCAAATAGACATGCAGAATGTGCTCAAATCAGCATGACAGCCAATACATCCGTGATGACAGCACACCCAGAGCCATTTGAGCACACCAGGCCCATCACTTAAAATATTACTCCGCCATTTCCATGTCAACATCAGAGAATTTAATCAAAAACTATTTTTGAAACATTTATATTCATAAAAATAAATCAGGAACCACAGTGGAACAAACCAAAACTACGAACTCTCCAACATATTTTTATAAAGTGATTCGTTTTAAAGGGGCGCTATGCAGTTTTGGCCATTTCTGACGCTGAGGACGGCGGCCCGCCGGACGAACGCTGCAAGGGTGGTTTTTCCGCTCACAGGTGCTAAGGGGGAGCGAGACGACCACCATTCAACCCGAAAAACGTCATATAACCATTCCAATGACTCCGAAGCTGTTCAGTCCCTCTTAAAACAACTCAAGCTCTGAAGTTAACTGTTAGTGGAAATGTTTGGATCACATCAGATGTGCCGCTGACAGGGCACTATGTTAAAAATAGCTTCTACATGTGAATTTCACGGACGTACAGGAGCTAAATCCGTCAATGGAAAAAAAAAATCTTCAGATATCTTAGTTACACCACAATGGGGTAGCAAAGCAGTTTTGTCTAAATATGTGCGCTATTTATTCGGTTTGGGAAATCCCACGATCTCTACAAAGCTAACTTTTATTTTGTTGGTAACATTAAACAATGTATAATTGTGTCGGCTTACCGTGTGAAGAACCCACAATACCTCTGCCCTTTGAGTTTCTGGCGGCGATACAAAACCACTCGAAGCCGCCAGTTGAGAGTTGTACCGTTTGTTTTAGCAAGCTAATTTGGGATTTCACTCCCATGGTCCCTACGTCTTACGGCATAAATTACACCTCGTTTCCTGCCGACTCCAACCACCCCCGAAACCTATTCTCGTCCACCGTCACTAGCTAGCTAACGCAACATAAAAGTCATGAAAATGCTGCAAGGCCTCATTTCTAAAAGACTAAATGGCTACGAAGGTAAGGTAACCCAAAAAAACACATAGGGCCCTATTTTAACGATCTAAGCGCACGGCATGAAGCGCATGGCGCAGGTGCGTTTAGGGCGTGTCCAAATCCACTTTTGCTAGTTTGACGGCGGAAAAAAGGGTCCGTGTGCTGGGCGCATGGTTCGAAAGGGTTGTACTTAGTGTCTTCATTAATTCACAGGTGTGTTTTGGGCGTAACATGTAATAAACCAATCAGAGTGTCATCTCCCATTCCCTTTAACAGCCAGACGCGTTTGTACCTTGGCACATTGCTATTATGATGGCGGCTTTACACCGTAATATTTTTATTTGTAAAAACACGGTCAGCTAATTTAATAACTACAGCAAATTGACAGTAAATTTAAGACATGTTATGACCTTAACTTCTTCCTTGGCCCATGCTACACCTTTCCACCAAGTTTATTAGTCTTTCCGTAATCCTTAATTTCAGACATTTTAAGACTTTTTAAGGACCCGCGGGAACCCTGAATCATAACCTGTCAAGTTTATATTTTAGCATTTTCTTTTGCCTAAATATTTGGCAATTATTGTAAAGTTACTGTACTAATCCCACATATCCCATACCCATCACAGGTTCTTGCAGACTCCCAGGAGGTCACAAACACCTCATTAGAAGAAGAAAGAATTTGTTTGTTACTTGTGATGATGAATCAGCCTTTCTAGTGGAGAACGTTAATGACATCTGTTGACCTTAATTTCAAACAGCCCCCCCCCACCTCCTTTCACATGTTTATTTTCCTGCATCATTCTTCTTCCTTCAAACCATCCATATAAAGCCAAATGAGAAACTTCTGGACCTCAAACAACCACAAACCAGTTTATGTTTATGTCACCAAGTCAACATGCATTTATCACAGTGAGTCCAATTCCAGAGTAAACATGAATGCTCAATAACACACACATGTGCACACATTTCTTATTGCTTTTAATGTGTAGAGTACATTTACAAGTACTGCACATTATAGGTACTTGTACCATTTTATGGAACTTAATACTTCTATTTCACTACATCTCCAATGGAAATATCGTACTTTTTACTTCAATGCATTTGTTTGACAGCTTAAGTTACTTTTCAGATTACACATTTTCATTCACTTCCTGTCCATAGTCAAAAATGTACTTCCAAATGTGGTGATTTTTTTATTGGAATTGTTCTGGTAAACTGAAGGGTGAAGTGTTACTTTATGGGGTTGAGAAGATTCTCCAGTTTCTTGAGCTAAAACAGCTTAAAACAGGGCTGTTTTTGACTTTTCAGAGATGCGTGGTTCTCACAGCACATTGACACTACAAACATATGATGAACTTATAGAATATGATATATAACTACCCAGCAGTTTATAAAGGAGAAAATGAGCAGACCCTTAAACATCTATGTAGACCTTAAGTAAAGTTTTGAATGCAGGACTTGTACTTTTAGATTATTTTCACATTGTGGTATTAGTACTTTTACTTTAGAGAAGAATCTAAATACTTCTTTCATATTGTTTATTTACTTAGCCTACATAAAAGAAAATAAGTAAAGCATGACGAAAATGAGCATCAAGAATGCCCATTTACATACTATATATTATGATAAATAACCTTTCTGTCCACTTGCACCGACCCCCACACCACCCAGCACACCAACTATCACCTAATAGATCCCAATGAGACTGATTGTTGAAAATGATTGAGAACATCCATAAGAATGTATGTCTGCATACAATGGCAGCGTAAGGAGCCTGTGATACACAATTTTAAGTATGAGATAAATAAACTTAGCACAAAAAGTAAGGAAATTTGTGTTTGGTAAATTATTTCTCTGTGGTAACAATGCTTTTTGGCAATAAATCTTATACCATTGGAAAGCCTGTTTAGTTCCCTTTCAAATGGTTATACATTTGTGGGATGAGCAGCAGCGCTGAGTATGTGGGTTGCGCCCATGAAGGATTTGCCATATCTTTTCTGCCAATGCCAAACAGCTTATTCTGCCATTGACTCGTTTGTTGCTAAAGCTAAAAGCTAAAAAGAAAATCATTTAAAAAGGGGTGCAGAAGAAAGGCTCTCCAAATGATCCTAAATCCTTGCAATCTCCCTTTAAGTCTGACATTTCCTGTTTCAAAACATACATATTTAATACATGTTGTCGTTGGGGTAGGTGGTGATTGTTGCTTCTAGCAGATGGGAGTAAGTCTAGTGGCTATTAAGGAAGTGGATGCTCTAATGGAGCATGTTGCTAGCTGGAGTCAATTTAATTAAGGCACAAATGGGTTTGGGGAAAAATATCATTTTGACACATTTGTAAAACACTACACAACAAATACCAAAATATGTACAGTAGGTAATGTGATGATTGACCTTTAAACTGATAAGGATAAAGTTATGTTAGTTAAATGGATACTTAATCTGAAGCTGTATCAGACCATGTCTGCCATTGAGAGAGAAAGTACTTTATCTATAAGGTGCCGTGTTGGTTTCCCACCTCTAACTCCTTTCAATAAATGAAGATATTACATATAATACCATAAAACATTAGCATTAATCTCTTTTCATTTTGGAGGTGGGGGCAACGGGACTATATCATTCTATGTTATTTGTTAAGTTGGTAAAGAAGAAATATTAGCTAAGAGCTGCCCAAAACCATAAAAAGTATGATCCAAAACTATATTTTATTGAGTCTAATGCATACAGATTCTGAAATATGCCAAAACACTGACAGCCAGAAGAGAGATAGAGAGAGAGAGTGAGAGAGAGAGAGCACACAGCTTCAGCAGCAGAGATTTCAATTCACAACAGGAGAGCCAATTTTGCAATTGGTTCCAGGCAGAGGGGTCAGTGCGTCAGTTTAGTTCAGACTTTGGGAAATATAAATCCTGGGAATGAAGAAAAGAGCTCTTCGCATAGTTAGAATAGATAAATAGATAAGGTCGTTGTAACCCAAGAATGGCTTTATAGATAAGTGTGTGCCTGCCTGAGTGACATGACAACTGTATTTGGATAATTTAACCTTTTTAGGGGCTAATCACATATTCCAACTTCAAATCCAAGACACATTCTGATCCAATAAATCTTTTGCCAATAAATGATTTTCTGTATGGCACCTATCACATAATGGTAAATTAAATTCTAGGTAAGGCCAAACAGATCCTGATGCCTTTCATTCATCCAATCACTATTTTACATTACTAAAAAATGGTCTCTTATCAGTTAGTCCAGTCCGTTTACCTTGAGGAGCAACAGTTTCAACAAAACAAGCACATTTCTAAACTGAATTTGCAACAGTGAAGCTGTAAAAACAAACTGAAGCTACGCACTTAACCTGATTTATGAGAGGAGTTGGGTCAAATGATGAAACATTTCCAAAGTGGAGGGTTTTAAGTGTCAATGTGAGGAATGTGGAGGGATGGATGGAGAGGATTGCAGGGCAGAGAGGTTGTCTAATGGAGAGGGTTCTCTCTTACTCAATAATTTGTTGCCCCGTGGTTGGAAACAAGGATGCTGAAATGCTGAGATGCAAAGTGGGGGTGAAAGAGTAGGGGCTAATGGTGCACATTAGCGTAAAGCTCTTTGTGGGGCCATATTGTGGGGCTAATACTGACTCAGAGACACAGGAGCTTGGTGAGACATAGTACATTATCATATGTCCAGAACAGACCAACATCGATCTACATCATGCCAGAACTAAATACAATTTTAATCAAATACTTCCTGGATTTTACCCATTAAACTGTAGTACGTGCCTATAGTGCTTAGTGGAAATGAGGTGTAATTGTGTTTCTGTGCGTATATTTGTATGAGTGTGCTGAAAATATCCTATTTTGTGTGGAAGAAGAGAAATGAGAAAATGAATGGCGCCATCTGAATGTATAGTACCTTGCCGCATTAGCATTATTGCCCTGTCTGTGAACCATAATCAGAATGGCTCTGATTCACTAAATCCTTAATGGAATAAAGCCCGATGATGAAAGACAGTGCTGACAAATGGAAGAAGGGGAGAAAAGAGAAGAAAATGACTTTGTCAAACTTTTCCCATTTGGCGATCAAGCTTCCGTAAAATTGCTGAACATTCAGAGTGGAAAGCGAACGAGGTTGTGCATTTTATGAGCAGTTTGACGAGGTGAAAAATAATGTGGCGTATTTGAGACAAATCACAAAACGTGAGCAATAAATCATGTCTTAGGGTAGGGATCTACTGTATGGTGTGTAAACTAGCGTGTCTAAACACGCTAAGGAGTGTTACTGTACGTTTGGCAGCCATGTTATACAGAAGAAAAGAGAGGGAGACAGAAAGAAAGAAAAACTGAAATATGAGAGGGTGATAGGTAGAAGTGGAAACTGCATGATGCAACAAGTTTAAATGCTTACACACACACACACACACACACACACAACCTTAACATTTTCTCAAGAAATGCACATAGCAGATTAACCACATTCCAAAGCTTTCACCCACTCACATGTTGTTTTTATTGCACACCACTGCCATGGCACTGAAGAAAAGTGAATTGTTGTGGTTGCACACACATAAACTGATGTTTAAAGGTTTTAATTATAAAATGGCATGTTTACGTGAGACCACAAGGCAGCTTGCCAATTCAGACACGTCTTGAGTCGATGCCTGGTAAAAAACAATAGATGTTATGTGGAGGGTTGTTTAGGAGTTGTAGTTATATTAAGGTTCTCTCCTTGTCACTGCTGCTCATCAATATTCTGCACCATGACAGGAGAGGGAGAGAAATGGATGAAGGTAGGAAGACTTAAAAGGCAGATGAAGGGACAGCACACAGAGAGAAGAGAGATATGACAACGGGAAGAGTTAGTGACAGAGGGAAGGACCAAAGGGTGAATGAATAAAAGAGAAAGAGAGAGAGAGAGAGAGAGAGAGAGAGAGAGAGAGAGGAGAAGGAAAGAAGACTCTGAATATAGAGCTGAAAACCGAGGGAAAACTGACAGATATGAAAGAGAAAGGAAGCAACAGAGTGTTACATCTGGGAGAGAAGAGAGCGCCAAGACCGAAACAATCCCTCTTTTCTTGTTATTGGAGAAAGGGACAGGAAGGCAGCAGTGCACCATGGGAGTTCTGATGCATTTCATTGGAGATGAAGAGAACCTAGAAATGTCTTTCATAATTACTTTCCTGTTCTTAAACAACTTCAACTGTATGTTGCCACTGCTACTTATTATTATTATTACTACTTTGTATTACTATATTGTTCCCCCTTAACTTTTAGAAATTGAATGTCTTTGTTATCTCCTCCTTCCCACATTCTTTAGTTTGTACCCCCTCCTACTTTCTCAGACGTATTAAACCAAAGAACAGATATGCAACTTTTTTTATCTTCATATTAGATAGCTGTATGGTCTGGTGAGCACCATTTTCCAAGCCTAATAAGGTGACAGAAAGGATTACAAGAGCAAGTCAGTACAGCTTCCAACACTTCTGCTTCTCCAGTATCATCCACTGGCCTGTTGTTACTGGCTAATTAATATTAGATTGGCAAATACAGATGAATCAAAATATGATTATGTTTAAAACAGGATCTGGTGCTCCATTATTCCAACAGTAGACAAAATAGAGCCTCTTGAGCAGCTATTTGTTCTTGTGTGATAAAGTGTCTGTCTGAGTCACGGTGCAATTTAGAATTATTTACACACGGATTCATGAGAAAGTGCCTGCCTCAGGTTTGGCTGCCTACATGAATACAGTCAAGCTGAAGGTCACATGGAGGAGCTGTGTTGGGTAGGGCACAGGAGCAAGAAATAGCAGAGAAATTAGACAGACCGGCCCTAAACAAAACAAGTCACTATTTCTCTTTACTGCATTTTGACCCCTAGTGGGTTTTTTTAAAACACATTTCAAGTGTGTGATGATAGCTTTAACCTGATAAGACCATGTTTCAGGAAAAACAAACAGCTCTGTGCTGTGTGAAGCCAGAGAAGAAGAGAGAAAAGAGACAAATAAGCAAAGGAGCCTGTGGCAATACATCATCTTTTCTATGGCACATAAACATTTTCTGTTTTGTTACAATGCGAGACTGAAGTAATACCCACAATCTGGGAAGCACGTGTATTGAAACTTGCTGTGAGGGGCTGGAAAGATGAATCAGTCTGTTGAGGGAATATCGAGACATTTTGGGAAATACGCATATTTGCTTTAGTGCCAAGCGTTAGATGAGAAGGTTGATACCACTCTCATATTTGTCCGTTAAATATAAAAAGGAGCTGTTGTCACTGAATTTTCTGCCAAGCAATGTCGATGTGCTGTGTTTTGAAGCAGTGCTGTACTGTGAATGGAGTGGATTGTTTGTTTGATTTAATTAGAGGAAATGGCTAGCAATTTCACTGCTTTTGACCTCAGCGCCAACAGTTCGCTGTCTGAAAAAATACCTTAAGACTTAGCATAACAACTCGTAACAGGGAGAACCAGCTAGCCTGGTAAGCTAAACAATTCACCTATCAGCACCTCTAAATAATCACTACTTAACATGTCATATCTAATTAATTTAATCTGTAAAATAAAATAAAAAACAATTTATACCCATGGACCTTGCCATGCTAGTTATTTCCCTGTTTCCAGTCTTTATGATAAACTAAGCTAACCAGCTCCTGGGTCCAGCTACACCACTGGATAAATGAGTATGAAACTAATGTAATACAGCACATAATGCAACACTAGAGATGGGATCCCATTAAAACAGTTGAAATAAAACACCTGAGACAAGATGTTGGGTAGAAGGGGTGAGCTGCATGTAGGTCCTATATGCCTGTCTCAGAGTTAGGCCCCCTCACTCTTCCTAAATCACTGGGAATTAATTATACCACCAGTGATTTAGGTGCCAACTACCACTGTGCCGTTAGCCTGGTGATAGCATCAGTGAATAGACTGCTTTATGAGCTAAACATGGGTGGCAGAGATGGACGAGATAAGGAAGAGTGAGGGAAAGGAGCCGTTGAGGAAACTCATTTAAGGAGAGGGATGGATTAAGGGTGTTACACACATACACACACTTACATGAGAGGCATACTAATTTATACTTGGTCTACCCCGAAGTGCAGATTTATATTAAAGCTTCAAATAATCTGTCTTTGGACTGAAAAGGTGATCCCCACCTCCTCTCCCCCACCCTCTCCCCCCACCTTCACAAGCTGTGACAGAGTTGACTTTAATCCATTTTGGCTCCTCACTCATGTGACTGTTCACTTCATCCTCCTAGCTGTCCACAGAGTCCTCACAAAGATGACGTTTAGCCTACACCACAGCTGTTACAACAGATTTCCCCCCCCCCTCTTTCTTCCTGTGGGCTCTGGTGTCACAGTGGGATCTTTCTTCAGGCTTTGTCTCTCTCTGTACGGCTCTCGTTCTCTGTCAAGATCCCTCTCTGCTGCTTCATCCGTCCTCAAATAGCATCCCAGTACACTAAAGACAAACGACTGGCTAATTAACTCACAGTAAAGGATATCGAACGGTATGTTAATAGGACCTAGATCGTGCCGTCTTTGACCTCCTCTCTCATTCCTTTATTCCCGTCTTTGTGTGCTACACATGACGCCGAGGGACATCCTGTCACCATGTGAATAGTGGCTGTTCATCTCTGGGTACAGCTGTGCCCTCAGTACCCTTTTGTATGACCCATATTCTGTTAGCAAAATGCCCTGCCAGTTGCTATGTACCCCCTGACTTGTTCTTCTTCCGCTATCTAAGAGCTAAACTATTCAGTAAAGTTTAAATTCTGTCACTGAAGTTTGGTAGAGGCTCAAAGTCATACGATACGCCTGAAAATGGCATGTAGTGTTCTGATTGTAGTGTGAAGGCTGTAGTTCAACTATGGACATTTTGACTTGTCATAGTAGGAAAAGCACAGCTGAAATTGATAACCTTAACGATGGCTCAATTCCATCAAGTGTCCCAGTAAGCTATTTCAGTGAGTCAGCATGCACAACACCAGGGCCTCTCCTAAGTGGAATGCAGCCATCATTTTTTAGTATTTTTATTGTTCTAGAGAAGATACAATGTACAATGCAACATTACAATGTCAGTTATAACAAGACATCTTTCTATTAACCCCATCCCACCCACAACAAACCCTTTTGCCGAGGAAAAGAGGACAAAAACAAAGAAGACAAATAAAAAATAAAAATATAAAATAAAAAAAATAAATAAAAAAAACACCTTTCTTCTATTACTCATGATAGCAAATAGTATGATCATTGTGCTTTACAATTCTTAGCAGTTATTAAGAGGGAAGTGTAGTAAGTCTTAAAATTTTCTGGTTGATCCTCTAAGAAAGTATTTGTTTTTTTCTGTTTTTAGAAACATCATAATATCAGAAAGCCATGTGGCGGCTTTTGGTGGTGTAGATGATTTCCATTCCATAAGTATTCTCCGTCGTGCTATTAAGGTTGCAAAAGCAACAACACTTTCCTTACTATTGGACATTACAGAATCACCCCCTTGTACCCCAAACACGGCCATTGTAGGGCTAGGTTGTAAATCTAAATCAAAGGCTTCATTTAAGACTTTAAATATTGATGCCCAGAACTTCATCTGTCACAGATGACATCCATGTCAGAGTATATTTTGGCCAGCTTAACCTTACTATAGTGCATACGGTGAAGAACCTTAAACTGAATCAAATTCAAAAGTGCACAAGAAGAGGTCCCATTCACCCAGCTTAGAGCCCTGTCCCATACAGCATCTGATATATTTGTCCCTAACTCTTCTTCCCATTTCGCTTTGGTAGGATCCATGGATATATTGTAGAGTGACATAATTGAATTGTATATGTTAGAGATTTGGCCTCTTGAGGTCAGAGGGGTCTGCAGTATATCCCCCTAGTTCGAATTTTCGAATGAAATGACGAACCTAAAGATATCTGAAAAAACTGGACTTGGTGATGTTGAATTTACTGACCAAGTCAGTGAAACTGAGAAAGACGTTATTTATGAAAAACTCTTTACATGTAGAAAGGCCCATACTGTCCCACTGTTTGAAAGTATTGTCCATTTTAGCAGCCGGAAAAAGATGATTATTACAGACAGGACTGAGTATGGAAAGGTCAGAGAAATGGAACGTTTGCCTAAATTGTATCCAAATCCTAAACTTACTACTGGGCTGGAGGAGAAGAGTGATGGGGAGAGGGGGAGTTTTGACGTAATCAGTGCAGCAAGTGACAAAACTTGGCCTCTGCACTACACCAGTCTGCTTCAGGAGATTGAAACCAGTAAACTTCCAATTTTTTTGTAAATTTGCAGCCCAACAATAAATCATTAAATTTGGGAGGGCAAGCCCACATCTCTGCCTTGGTCTTTCAAGGAATTTTTTACGTAGAAAAAAATTGAAAGTAACTTATCTGTTGCTTGGAAGAACGACTTTGGAAGGAAAACTGGAAGACTTTGAAATAAGTATAAAAATTGAGGCAGCACATTAATTTTAACGCAGTTAACTCTTGCGGCTAAAGATAAATAAATGGTGCTCAATCGCTGGAGGTCAGATTTTAGTTTCTCAAGTATTGAAGTGAAGTTTGCATCAAACAAACCAGAAAAAGAGGGGGTGACATGGATTCCCAAATACTTAAACCCTGACTTTGATATACGAAAGGGCAAGTCTGTATCTCGTATTTGGTGCGCCTTCTTATTGACAGGGAAACACGTGCTTTTTGAGTAATTAATTTTATACCCTGAAAAGCTACTAAAGTCTCCTAGAATCTTTAAAATTACAGGTGTAGATGACAATGGTTCCGTTATATAAATTAAGAGATCATGAGCATACAAAGAAATGTTATATTCCATTCCCATCCTGCTAATACCGTGTATGGACTGTGTGGCTCTAAGCTTTATTGACAGGGGTTCTATCGCTAGAACGAACAGCAACGGACCGAGAGGGAAACCCTGACGCGTTCCTCTGGATAAAGAAAAATATTGTGAACACAATTTATTAGTGACTACTGCAGCCTTAGGAGAACAATACAATAGTCAAACCCAGGAAACAAATTTTGGACCAAACCCAAATCTACCCTGCACGGAAAAGAGAAGCCCCATTCGACCCTGTCGAAAGCCTTCTCCACGTCAAGGGACACCACCATTTCTGGTGCGACCCCAGACGCTGGAGAATGCACTACATTCAAGAGTCTGCGGATGTTGATGAATGGATGACACCCTCTCATAAAACCTGTCTGGTCAATTGAAATTATATCTGATATGACAGTTTATTCTAGTGGCCAAAACTTTTGAGATCTTAATATCTGCATTTAACAAAGATATTGGCCTATAAGAGCTGCAGTCCATCGCATCTTTGCCTGGCTTCAGGAAAACTGTGATAGCCGTGGGAGAGATGACTGTTCAAGAGAGTGGTTAAACATGTTAAGAAGCAGAGGTGTCAGCTGTGAAGAAAACTTTTTGAAAAACTCAATTGGATAGCCATCTGGCCCTGGGGCCTTTCCGCTCTGCATATCTTTAATTGAGTTCTCTACTTCCTGTTTATCTAGAGGTCTTTCCAGGCTTTCACTTTGGTCTTGTGTAATTGTTGGAATATTCAAGTTTTCTAAAAATTCTGTCATATGAGAGGCATCATGAGGAAATTCTGATGAGTATAATTCTGAGTAATATTTTTTTAAATTGCTGTTGATTTCTTGGGGGTCTATTGTCACTTCCTGAGGCCCTTTCCTAATAATAGGTATAAGTCTGGATGCAGATTTGAATGCAGCCATCATTAATGGTTTTGAATACACCTGTGCCTTTCCGTGAAAAAAGGTCTATTTGCTGCATTATACAATTCCTATTTAAATTACAAGACAGGACAGACATGCCAAGACTTCTGTACCTCTCTTGAGTCTTTTGCAAACGAGCACTTACTGCCTAATGTGGCAAGGAACATGTTTCTATCTTTTCAACAGGTTATGCACTTTCGGGTCTGGCTTCACAGCAAGCACAACTAACTAACTGTGTATTCCGGCGAGTTTACAGAGCAGTGGACTTTCAGCGGCTTGCACACAGAGTAGGTGTTGCTATAAGGTACACGCCTAAATGGAACAAGGGATTCAGTTACATGATTCCATCAAAACACAACCAAATCACAGGCCTGTTGTTGGCAGCACAGCAGACGGTTGGCATTACATTCTGTGATGGACTTCAACTGGACAGATCGATACTGATTCTCTTCCAGTAGGAGATGATATTAGACTAACCTGCTACTCCCACTCTGTTTTTTTCCATCAGCACAGGAAAAAAACACACACAGATACTTACTGTAAACAATTACACACACTTACTGTAATCACACACACACATACACACACACACACACACACACACACACACACACACACACACACGCACACACACACGAGAAAATTGGAAGTTTCTGCCGTGCTCAAAGTAGCACTCAGTGGAAGTCAAGTGGTGACTCAGCACACAGATACAGTAACAGTGAGGGAGAGACAGCAACAGGGTTTAAGGCAAAGTGGGGAGGATGGTGCATTAAAGTAATGAAATGATTACTTTGAAGTAAAGGTGTCAGAGAGTGAAGAAGATGATAATATAAGCTGTCTAACGTTTTGATCATCATGCATCAACCCTGGAATTACCTGTCCTCTTTTTTTTTTTTTGCACATAAAATGCTTTTTACGATGCCCGTTTCCTCTGATCGGTTGTCTATCTCTGATCTCAAAGGAAATTTACACATCTTCATTGTTTCTTGTATGCACTCCATCTCACTATTGCACCTCCTGCCACATGTAATACTATGTGAATTTGACGACTCACTTCTGCCACCGTCGCCTCCTCTTGTTGTTTTTTCTCGCTTCTTTCTTTCGTTCGGTTTCACGCACTCTTTCTCTCCCTGCCTCATTTCTCATTATTGCCTCCGTAATGAGGTCAGAGCATTAGTCTATCAAGGGGTCAGTTTTGAAATTAAAAAGATCTAACCCCTTAAGGAACAGACATTACTGTTTTGTCTCTATCTCTAATTCACAAATAAAAGTGTTTACATTTGTATTGTGCTCCCCAGCATTTCCCCCCCTGCAGGGTGGTTCATTAAGTTACACTTATTGTGTATTAATGGACAGGTACGGCAATGTTCACAGTGAAACTTCTTTTTCCCCACATTTTGGCTGGGGGGTGCAATCTTTTTATACTCACAAACTCAGAATCATCCACACACTCACACACCATTCAGCCTTCTTTGCTGTTTTAAAAAGAGCCCCATTGAAAAACTGGGCATGTTGAGGGGGCAGTGGTAAGTGAGATTCATGATGCGTTGCGGACATGAGGTCGTGCATCATACTTTGTGAGGCAGGCGACAGAAGCTGCCATTATTGGATCAGCATTGCTTCATTAAGTCTCCACACGACACAGTCTGCCGCTAACGCCTGTGGACAGAGAGATGGAGGGGAGGGAGAAGAAAGAGAATGGAGAAGGAAAGTTAGGACAGAAGCTGGGAGGGAAAGAGATGTAGAGGAAGAGATGAAAGAGACAACGCAAAGGGAGTTGACAACAGATTGAAGGAGAGAGAGAGAGAGAGAGAGAGAGAGAGAGAGAGAGAGAGAGAGACACAATAGTTAATAGCAAGAAGACAGGGAAATAGAGAGAGAAGAGTGAGATTGAATGTGAAAAAGTGGAATGGAACGGAACCACAGTCATCAATAACTTTCTGTAATTTAAGGTCATTTGATGATTTGATGCCACTATTAGTTCATTAGATTAGATTGTGGTGTGATCAGAGAAGGAAAAAAGCACCAGAAACAATAATCTCAACCTATTCAAATACAGCTCCAATGATGGACTTACAGGTGATTGCACATTCCTACATTGTGCAGTCACTGCTGGACTGTAGAGCCCCATAATTGACATAGAGATGGTGCTATCTGGTGGCTGTACTGTGCATCACATCTTTGAGCCAGCAGCATGGTTTTTATTTTTGCTTTGGAGAAGGACACGGTACCTGCCAACCTGCACAAGTGTTTTCAATTATTTTGGCTATATTAGATGTCTTTTCAGGACTCTGTAGATATGCACAGACCGCACATGAGGGTCTAATCAGCCACATTAACTAAAAAAAAACAGTGAACCAGGGTTGGACAACGGCTTGAATGTGACGTATTTCACATTGTTTTAAATGCTAAAATGCTGGACTCCTCATGTGTAAATTAATCAACATAATAATCAACAAGGTATTCCTCAACCCACTGGCTTAATTAGATTCTTTAAAGAACTACATCTGCTAAATGAAGTCACATTCAGATTTTATCAGTACTTTTTTCAAAGAAATGAGGCACATATCTCAATTAAAATCTTTGCTCCTAATTAGAAGCTTCAGTGAGTAGGACAAATTGATGCATCATGCGGAGAGATATCTAATAGGATTTTAATGAATAACAATTTTGATTTGGAGTCACTGAGTGCAATGAAAACGTTTCAAATATATCTGGAACATGTTTATGAGTACACACGTGAATGGACGACTCACAGCCTGCAGCTAGAAGCCTCCAATTTACAATATCCAGGATGCCTCAGCCACTTTCACCGCTAACTCCAAAAACTAGCTAAACCTTGCCACCTGTCGGCACGTTTTTTTCTGCAAACCCAAACAAAGGCACTGATTGACTGATCCCTGCCATCACACAAATGGTGAGGCTTTTGTCTCAGTCACACGTTAGTAACACATAAACACACACTCATCTCTTTCAACAGCATTTGCATTTACGCATACCGCAGCAGCTTCGTTGGATTGACAGCAAAGCTTCAGTCAACCGATTCGTAATATTAGAACAGGGCCAATCGGCCGAATCTTGGGTCCTTGTATCGCAACACGGTCTCACGGCAGTTCGTGTAATTGTCATGTTATTTTTAATCTATTGATACGTGTAGAACCATCTATTCAGAGGTTGGGTTTCGGAAAAACACAACAGGGAAAGGACGCCTCACACGCCGGGAGGCTGCCGCTGGGGACGCGCGACAATAACGGGACGGTTGGGATTAGGAAGACTACGGGGAAAGGACACCTCACACGCCAGGAGACGGCCGCGGGGGAGGCGCCACAATACCGGGACGTTTGTGATTAGGAAGACAACAGGGAAACAAAACACCACACGTGGGACGCGATCCCCGGTCTCCCGGGTGAAAGTCCTGTGTTGTTTGACCCATCCACCACCCCGACCGACCTCCCTATGCGGATTTTCAGCTTTTCATACTACTCCCTACCATTTTCGTGCTGTGATCACGAAATATGCTTCCCATTGAAATACATTACTTTACATTTTCGTGCTGGCCACCACGAAAAAAATTAGAAAAACGTCCCTGTGAACACGAATCAATAGATTAAATAACGCGACCATTTCACGAACTGCCGTGATACTGGGTTGTGTATCGATGTAGCTAGCCGTATCTGTGATAATACAACCGGATACCAATTTGTATCGGTGAATCTTGACCAGTGTTGGGTGTAACGCGTAACGTAACTACTTTTTTGGGTAAAAAGTAGTGTAACTCGCTACTACTGAAAATTTGGTAACAAAACGTAGTTCCTTTTTCAATTCGGCGCAACGTTACTTTTCCCAGGGACAGATTTGACAGCGACACTGCCTTCTCAGCTGAGTGTTCACAAGCTCCACACAGGACGTGACAGAGGCTGGTAGCAGAGCAATCATGGCAAGTGAGAAGCAGCCAAAGCTAACTTTTGAGAGCGTTTTAAGCTTTGTGGCTTTTTGCTGGATGGCGCTCTGAGCCAGGCAGACACAAAGCTGACAACCTCACAGATGGATGCGGTGGAGATGGCCTCATACATACACGCAGAGGACCGCTGTGGACTTGTGTCGGTTGCACGGACACGCAAGGATTTCCAGAAAAGAGGCTGCATGTGTCTACGACAATGCACGGACCATCGTGGCTGCGTGACCGGTACAAGTCCATACAGACATTACATAGTATACACTAACACCGTGTAACGCCGATGACCTGCTGATGTGCATTCAACCCGCGCTGGACTCGTTCATAATGAATCAGCCGTCACTCTGTGAGTAGAGAATCCAGTCTGCAGTGTAGTTCAGACACTTCACTGATAAACCAGAGATTGGCTTATATGGTCAAAGATAGTTTTTGTATAATTAACTTCAGACTCTGCCAGAGACCCCTGCTTTTAAAATTAATGTAAAAGTAACGAGTAAAGTAAAAAGTTACTTTCCATAGGGGGTAACTAAGTAAAGTAACGGATTACTTTTTTAAGAAGTAACGAGTAACGAGCAAACACTACTTTTAAAAGTAACTTCCCCAACACTGATTTTTAAACCCAGCTACTATAACTCTTTTTAACTCTGTAATTGAAATGGCAAATGGCCTGTTTAAGTACTGTAATAAGCATATGCAACAATACTAGAAATACTAACTTTATTTAGTCATGTAGCCTAATTATGGCAACACATCATTGCTTGTTTTCCGTTTACATGTTGGCTTATTCAGAAGATTAATAAAACTAATCTATGAGATGTATTTTTAAAGCTTAATGGCTCAGTGTTATGTGACAGGTCTTGGCCACGAAAGCAAATATATGTAGGCTATTTTCAGAAATGTGGAGCTAGGCCTATTACTGGACAGAACAACATTTAGCTACAATCCCTATATGAAATAATATGCCTTAAGCTAATTCTTCAGTTCATTTGTAAATTTTTATTACATTTTTTTATTCATAACAGCAATAATCAAATATAGCAATGCAGGCCCCATGAAGAGAAATGTGCCAAGAACGATATTCTCTTAACCACACTAATCACATCACAGCACAAGTTTTATTAGCTACATTCATGACTTCAATTATGACATGATGTTGCAGTTAATACAACCACAGCAAACACCTTCCTGTAAGGTACAGTTTCCCACCTCTATTTCATTTCTGGTTTCTTTGCACACATTTCATTCTGATGAGATTATATTGTATGGCTTTAGACTGTGACAATCAGAGGTTTTCTCTACAGGTGCATTCCAGAGGTGGCCAGTATGCAAACATGACACATCCTTTCATGGGGGCCTGGAGCAGTAAAACAAGCAGAAACAAACTGCAGCAGAAGACAGAATACATCATATTAGCACTACGAGCAGAGAAAACAAACAAGAAACGCTTTTTATTATATCATAAACGTAAGCATGCGTGCTTGTAGGAGATGAGAGATGACAAAGATGATCAGGACACAATTTCAAACTACCGATTTAATGACCAAACCACAAAACGGTATTTCAATCTGAAATGATTCCTAAATTCTGCCTGATGTTGAACTACATTCCCGTTTGGTCAGTTTCATCTACTAGAAGCACAGCTTACATAAACATAAAGAACATACTTATAGCTATGGTGTTTGTGTTGCATGTACTCTCCAAGTGGTAAAACTTTAGTGAGTATATTCTCAGGAATCTTTTTTATTTTTTTTATTTTATTTTTTAAATAAACACTATTCTATTTTTGTATTTTTATATATGTTTTATTCCATTACATTGATAGAATATTGTATACTGTAAATACATCTTTCTGTGTAACATGTTTTCTTATTCAATATTACTGTCGTGGTGTTTTTTAAACGGTATATGTATTTCCTTTAACATGCATTCTTCTCTGAGTGAAGTAAGGAGACAGGACGTGTTGTGATTGGTTGGGCCTGGGAGGGCGTGGCCATGACACACAGACCTGTCAATACAGGCAGGTTAGGGGACCAGACAAACCCAGTCAGGCTCTTACGTTGGAGGGTAGTGGACGCCTCCTCCAGAAGGTTACCTGGCAAACTACAAGCTGCTGACGAAAAAGAAGAGCAACACTTGGCCTTTTCTGAAACGGGTCGGAGAGTGAGAACTCAGTGCCCTTTTGATGCAAGCAATTTTGTTCAGCCTTTCATAAGATTTTTTTTTTGTTATCCTAGCAAAATTCCTTGTCATTATAGACACAATTTTTTTTTATTCAAAATAAGATCTCAATATACATGATTCTCTCTTTTTTGACTATGTACAGAAGTGCAAAAAAGTCAACCTCTATCACCTTTATCGCCTCAAGATTTCCCACCCCACCCATGTTGTTTGCAGTTGGCTAAGTAAGAGATGAGTGTGCAGACTCAGTTCCCCACTCACCACGTTCACCTGACCCCGCTAGCGACGCCCCCAAAAAGTGATCAAATATGCAGCTTGTTTTCCAACATGGCCCAATTTCCAGGGAGAGTAAAAATATTAAAACAATAGTTACTATTTGAAATGGATACAGTAGAAAATAACATCTTTAGTCTAAACATCTAAGAATTTATAATAGTCTTTTTTTTTTCTTCTCATATGACTAGATACAAACCTTACAATCGTTAAAATATTACTCGGTTATTGGCGATGGTTGCCACAGTGACAACTTAGCCTCTCTGTTCTATTATTTCATCGCTGTTAGATACTCATATAAAACATCTTTGTTCAAAGAACACAAAAGGACTAGAGAAATGAACAATATGCATACAGTTCAACAATATGCATAACGTAGAAAATATTGAGTTTACAATCATAATCATACTAAAATTAACATTACATGGAATTTCAGGAAACTGTGCATGAGGAACACACAAACACACACTTTTTTTTTTTTAAACCTTATATTCATTATAAGAACTATAAATATAATGAGCAAAACTCAAAATCCAAACTCAATATCAAAATATCCAAACAAAATAAAGTAAAACACTCCTCATCTAAAAAACAACCAACAGAAAGTTAAGAAAACACTGACAAAAAAGTGACAATTACATAGTGCTCTGTGTGTGTTAATATGGCGTGGATTAGGCAACTGGATGGTTCAAAATGGCATGTTGCTTTGTGCTGACCCGATGGTTCATTCTAAGGCTTTGGATGAGTAATACAATCGTTTATTCTTGCCACTTTCCCCGTACTATCCACCAATTAAATATGCCTGAAGAACACCCCAGAACACAAAAAAGACAAAGAGTTCTAGAGATCTACTCTATACACCCAATCCTACTTTGGGCTCGCTTTTGCAGCTCACACATTTTAGAAATGTAGTCCCACTAGTCTACCCACAATTTCTAGTAACAGTGACACTTAAAGACTTTGGCTGACTATCTGAAAACAGCTCTCAGGTAGACGCACTTAACAAATATTCTTAAATATGTCAGACTATATATACACTACACTGAATCTACTTTGACAATCTGCTTTAAAATATGCATAACCATACAAATGAAGAACAAATCAATCATACAAATCTGTCGTCAGTTGCACCGTCGATTCTGTCTCACAGCAGTTTGGATACCAACTGATCGCCCTGTTGTTTCAAAGCTATTCAGTAAAACATCATCATGAGGAGAGTCTTTGGTCACTCATACAGGCCAACACCCCACATACAACTCATCTGACTTTTAGAGTCAAAAGACTTAATGGCCATGGAGAGATCTGTGTCAGCATAAATCCAGTAATTTCCTGTCTAAACAACTGAGAAGAAATTTCCAAAAAAAAAAAAAAAAAGTGATTCATTCAGCAGATTTGATTAAAGAAGACAATCTTGGGAAGGTAATCTAATCAGCAGTGGTGCTATTAGGGATCACAGGTAATGACGGGTCACAACATTGGACACTACATGCTGTCCAAGAGAGAAAATAGACATATTAAAGGGAATTGTTGAGTTTTAACACTTTGTAGAACTGCTTTAATAAAATCCAGATGATGATTGAGATGTATGGCACTTTACAGAGATGCCTGCACGGTTAAAGACATGTGCTTAAGAGATAGAAAGGTAGGCTACAAAGGTTTGAAAGACACCTCACAGACATTCAGTTGCTATTTTGCCTCTGAGTGCACTCATGAGATTTCCCTTATCACTGGTTCAACAAAATAAAAGCATAAACAAAATCTTTGTGCATGCATATGTGATTCAGTCAGATCATTCGTTTACCTCAAAATGAAATACAAGGTGCACCTTTGTGTAAACAAATGAACACATTAGGGTCAAAGACCACCAACCAATAAACAAACAAACAGCACAAGTCATGATTCTTGGTCAATGGACGTACCAATCCAGTCGATTCGTTTTTTTTTTTTACGACTGCTCCACTCGTTTACCTCATGTTAACATTCAAAGTGTGTCCGGTGTATAAAGGTAAATGGCCTCCACAGAGCGGAAAGGCAGTCTTTTAATGCAAATGATGTTCTTTTTCTGTTGTTGTGTTATAGTGTGCATGAAGTACACATGAAAACAATCCTGACAAACTGTGCCTCCTATGTTAACATGCAGATTTATCCCAAACCGATTTAGATTTGGCTCTCCGTTTTGCTCGTGATGTTACAGGCATGAAGGGTGACCGCTAAACTTAGACTCGACACCAGCACGCTCCAGTTCCATCTGGAAAGAAGACACAGCAAAAAAAAACACAGCAAAACAGATGTGAAGGGAGAGGACAAGCTTAGTTTAGACGTTTCTAATTGTCTTAATATCGGACCATGATTTCACAATATAACGTCAATATAAGACGATTCTACAAAACCCTGAATCATGTTTAATGGCAAAAGTTGTTTTTTTTACGTCAATGCCAACCTTTTTTTTAGTTATTTTTTTATTCATGCCTTGTCTTTGTGTCTTTCACAATATCTGTGTTCAATGCAATAATAATAATAATAATAATAATAATAATAATAATAATAATAATAAGTAAGTAGCAGAAAAGTAACAGATTTCAGATTTGCAAGAGTGTGAGCTGTTGGGTGAGAAAGAGGTGCAGTACATACTGTTCTGATTGAGACTCCTACATCTGGGTCACATATTTGTGACTGGTCAGATGGTCTGCAGATATCATTGGAATCTGAGTGAGAAGAGGGAAGACAGAAATAGAGGGCAAGAAATAAACAGGGAGACAAAGAAGGAAGGGGACGGAGACATCAGTTGAAATGAGGACAAACAGCACTCGGTTCATTACATAAAGATACGCTTTGTAACTATCTAAACAATCACAGTATCAGATGCTCTGAAAAGCTAGCAGAGAGCCTTGTGCACCATTCATGCATTTTTCATTAAGAGGCACATGGGAATCATATGATTAAAAAATCTAACAGATACTGAAAAGAAAGAGAGAGCGAGAGAGAGAGCGAGAGAGAGAGAGAGAGAGAGAGAGAGAGAGAGAGGGGCAGGAGAGGAGCAAACCTGATTGGCTGTTGCGGTTGCAAAGGGAACACTTGTGGCAGATGTGGTGGCTGCAGACACATTAGCACCGTGCATCATGGGTACTTGGAGGGAGAGATCACACAGGCAGTTGAACCAGAGCAGATTTAAAGCTTTTTTTAATGTTAATACGTCATGTGTACATCTGTCTATGGAATGCTGATGTGAAAAATGATAGATTTAAATAGCTTTAAACCACATGAAGTTTCTAGTTTTTACTATTTCTAACAATTACTCAACAAAATGTGAGTAAAGAGATAGAAACAGATGTGTTGTGGAGGGAGAAAAATAAACACCACGTCTTTCTTTTCGCATTCATACTGAACAGGGTAGCTAATTGGCTGTTGTTTTACCTCCCTAAAAAGGAAAATTACAATAAATTATTACTAGAACGCAAAAAAAAATAAACTAACAACTACTACATGTACCACTTGTTCTAATACCAACAATAACCCCTTATATGTATATGGTATGTATAACCAGACAGTATAATGAGGTGATCTAAAGGTTAGAGAGCTTGGAATGGAAGTCTAATGAAGCAAGGGGATTTAACTGCAACAAGCATTAGGTGACAGACAGAACTGTGGCAGAGCAAAAAGGGGTTCATTCCATACCACAAAGATGTATCGCAGAGTAAAAAAAAACACATAACTTCCAATTTAAATGGCAATTAAATTCCTAATCAAAATGTACGATTCACAGCCACACTGTCGGCTGCGTTGAAAAGAGGTTACATATGCCATTTGGGGTTCATGTCAAAGTCTAAATTCACAAACTGGAGAATGTGCTCACATAATGTGGTGAGTTGAATGACACGTGAGTGACTACAATGAATCAGTAAGGAAAGCTGGCACCTACCAACACTTGTTGCAGGTGTCATGCACAATATCGAGCCTGCCCATCATGCATTGCAACAGGGAGTGGAGTGAATTGGGAGGAGAAGAAATCAACAGAAACCCATTACAAGTGTTATAAAGTCAGACACATTGGATTTAACGTGAATATGACGACATTGTGCTCGGAATATGTTAACCTGCTGGCTTCAATATAATGGTTATACAGCTGATTATGTACCAATATTTTTTTATTATTAAGTACACAGAATAATCATTCCTTTGCGCACAACAGAGCTACTGCAAACACAGCTGCTGCAAACACACATACCACAGCATAGGAAACATATGCATGAAATATTTAAGCTCTGGCTCTCAACTCTCACTGCACCATTAACTGGAAGGGGAAATTAAAAACTACCACCAGAGGTCCTATTTTCCTTCCGGCAGTCAAACAGCTGTTTTCACAGTGGTAGCTTTGAATGATCTGCTTTCTGTGTTCAAACGATTTAAGCCGTTAATAATTAAAGGAGACTTCCGGTCGATTTCAACACTAGCTCTGTTGTTTGTAAATTTGGAGTGCTGTCAGTAGCGAGAAAAAACGAAAACAATCGGTGTTGCCTACACCGTGTTATCCTCCTGCTACAGTTTGCACCCAGGAGGCTGAAACAGGGCAAGTTTTAAACGCGCTTTTAGCCTCTTAACATGTTCAAAATGTCATTACAAGTGCCTACCCATGTGAAGTGATTCCTCCCGAGTGAACACAGTGAATCTGACTGCAGTAGATGTGAAAGAAATGCATGAAAGTCGTGATAATTCAGCTCTGTTTAGTTCCGGTTTTGAGACGGCAAGACGAGTGCTTCGGGACCGTCTACAAACTACAACACCAAAAAGAGATACAAAACTATTTTCAAAAATAGGCATATGCTTATTTATTTTTTAAAGTAAGTGCTGTAGTACAACTAGCAGGATACAATTTATAATTGAGGTAAGTTTGGAGACACTACCTTATTTAATCATTAAATTAATAAACATTTTTTGTTGAATCTCTTTTTGGTGTTGTAGTTTGTAGACGGTCCCTAAGCACTCGTCTTGCCGTCTCAACACCGGAACTAAACAGAGGTATGAATTAGCACAACTTTCATGCATTTCTTTCACATCTACTGCAGTCAGATTCACTGTGTTCACTCGGGAGGAATCACTTCACATGGGTAGGCACTTGTAATGACATTTTGAACATGTTAAGAGGCTAAAAGCGCGTTTAAAACTTGCCCTGTTTCAGTCTCCTGGGTGCAAACTGTAGCAGGAGGATAACACGGTGTAGGCAACACCGATTGTTTTCGTTTTTTCTCGCTACTGACAGCACTCCAAATTTACAAACAACAGAGCTAGTGTTGAAATCGACCGGAATTCTCCTTTAACATACTATAGACCAGTGGTTCCCAACCTGGGGTCCGGGCACCCCTCAGGGGGGCGGCAAAGATCAGAGGGGGTGCGCAAGTCTTCATCTGGTTTGAGGTTGAGGTAAAAAAAAAAATATTTGCACATGTTTAACAAATTATGATAATACACTAGAATATATAATGTATACAAAAGTCGGTATAAAAACTATATATTTTTGTTCTCGCTTAAAATTGTAGGCAGGCTACTTAGTAGGCCAAACCTCCGGGACCTCTTAACCTGGGACCCTGCTGTCATCAGGTCAGCTGCTAGCTGCTATCATCCTCATTTTTCCTGCCGCCACGGCATCACTATTTTATGAATAAAACATGGCGGAGAAACGTAAAAGTGCTGATAACTCCTCTGTATCAAAAAAGAAAGTAAGGCTCTATCTCGAGAGTTACCTCAACTTCGGTTTCGGGGGGGGCTCAGCTTTTCTTAGACATAAGTAGGGGGGGGGCGCCAAGGAAAAAAGGTTGGGAACCACTGCTATAGAATACCATTATTGTAGCAGATACAAAGACCAATTTTAACCCAATGTGAATTGCTAAGTTGATATACTAAACACATATACATGCAGAAAAGAGCAGTCAATATCTTTAAAAACCAAACAACTGTGACTTCTGACACTAAACCTACACCACATGCTGTTCATACATGTGCAATTAAGTTCATGCAAACGTTTCCACCTTGTGACCAACAATGAAATCACACAATCATTCAGCCATTCACATCAGTTGTTAAAAACACTGTGTGATTTTGACAGCCAATAGCAATGGGATCACTGCCACAAACACAGGCGAAAGAAGGCTCAGGCCTTACCTGATGGTATGAAGGCAGCCTGCTGCTGAAACTGCATGTTGGCCAGGGCCTGTTGGTACTGGAATACACCAGCATTGAACATAGTGGTGGCACCGTTGGCTTTTTCAAGTGCAGGTCTCTTTGGTAAAGGAGGCAAGACGGGAGGGAGCCCCTGAAGAGGGGACAACACCAAAATAAAGGGATGGGAGTGAGGGAAACCAAAGGATGGTAGCAGTGACATTCAGGACAGAGAGAAGAAAGAATTTCATTAGAAGATAAAGTTGCCCCTTCCAAACAGCTATTACAAACACTGGCAAGCAAGCAGTGGACTGCACTACCTCTGTCAGAGCAAGTCAGGACAGTGGTGCTAGCTGACAAACTGTGACATCTATCTTGCTAATGGCAACAAAAATATGTCCTCAGCACAATGTCACGAACCTTATGAAATGATTAAAAAAATAAATAAAAAAACAGTACATAAAAATAATTATTTTGCAGGCTAAGGCAAAACTAGATCTTTCTGTAATGAGAACTATAATACTGGTTATGATACTGGTTATTGTATTGATTGTTGGACCATCAACAAGAAGGATATAGTTAGGGAACGCTGCACTGCCAGCTCCATGATAGTAGTACACTATAAGCCGTGTTAAGACACCTCTTCAACAATTACACATGCAATATGGGAAGTGACAGAATCATGCAAAGACTACCATACTTTTTTAGAAACTAAAAAAATTACATTTTCATGCCACCAATTATTTGCTTTTGAGATGCACTTAAGGTGATGAACTGACCACTGACAGTGAAAATATAGGGGGTTGCTTTTTTAAGGCCTTTTCTTTTTTGGGTCCCTGATGTTTTGAATCAGGATTCAAATGGGATAATTATATAAATTATATAAATGTAAGCAACAAAACTAATGGATACAATCAGTTCATCACCCCTCAGTGTTTCCTCATTACATATCTACTTTGTTTTAGAACTACATAGGTATATCTACTACACCACAGCTACATGCCAAGCTAAAAGGTGAAAGGTCATAGTACCAGGTCAAAAGTTGCGTCGAGGGGTCGCTTCAGTGATTTGACAGCCGACTGAGTCTTAATTAGCAGGCAGCGAGCACATGATGGCAATGGGCCAATGGGGTTCAAGCGCATTAACATAAACCAGCAAGCGAAGGTGCATCATGGGGGCAGCAGTGCAGTGTGGGTTGGTAAGAAAAAAACAAACAAAAAAAAAACAAACAAACAAATAAAAACAAATCATTGGAATGCAATATACAACAACAACAAGAAGACTAGGGCATGCACATTAATGGCTGTGGGGTTACTGAAAAGTTTTGGGCCTTGACGGAGTTTATTGTCAGAAGAATATTCTGTTCCATGAACTATAACGTGGAGAGTAATGGTGTTCTTATCCAGAAAGGAGGATTAATCAATTAACCAGATGTGTTAAATTCAAATTGAATACAAATCCTAGTTTATTGTATAGACATACACTATGAATATGATGTAATATAATCTTGGCTCACAAAAAAGGCCCTGCTCCAGATACTGTGTTTACTTGGTAACTGGGCTATGGCAACAGTTGCCCTGGAACTAAACCGCATTACTGGCAGGTTAACTTGATCCTGACCCCTGACCCCTGATCCCAGACCAGTTTTTAACCCAGCTCTCAAACAGTAGCTGAAACTGCCATTAATAAAATAATAAAATGAAACACTGTTTTCACCAAAGTTCTGCCCCGGCACACCTTAATGTCATTCTAAATTGGCCATAGATTAGAATTATGAATAACCTTTTATTAATTACCTAGATAAAGATTACCTGCTTGCACAGACATTAAGAATTTCCAAAGCACTTAAAGGTCCCATGGCATGAAAATTTCACTTTATGAGGTTTTTTAACATTAATGTGAGTTCCCCCAGCCTGCCTATGGTCCCCCAGTGGCTAGAAATGGCGATAGGTGTAAACCGAGCCCTGGGTATCCTGCTCTGCCTTTGAGAAAATGAAAGCTCAGATGGGCCGATCTGGAATCTTGCTCCTTATGACCTCATAAGGGGAAAGGTTACCTCCCCTTTCTCTGCTTTGCCCGCCCAGAGAATTTGGTCCGCCCATGAGAAAGAGAGAGACATCATGGCTTGCAAACGAGCAAAGCATGGCAGTTGGTCAAGGCCACAGCCCCGCCCTCCACCTTGCCCCCCCCCCCCTCTCCTCCTCATAAGCATTTAAAGCTACAGACACAGAAATGGCACATCCTAAGTAAAGCTCATTGTGGGACTGGCTCTAGTGGCTGTAATTCTGCACCAAGGCTGAATTTCAGGAAAGAGACTTCAGATACAGTATTAGGGGACCACTAAGGCCTATATAAAAAAGACTTCAGATACAGTATTAGGGGACCACTAAGGTCTATATAAAAGCATCCAAAAAGCAGCATGTCATAGGACCTTTAAGTGTGTGCATTTAAATACACCAGACAACATTTGTTTCTTTCCTTATGTATTGCTTTATTAAGAATACATTTATAAACATCTATAAATCACGTATGAGATCTATTTTGACCTACTTAGCCAAAGTCTAGGTTTTGCTATCAAGGGTGAATACGTATTTACTGTCATAGCACATAAACTGTGGACATTAACCACAATACACACCGCTGCTTCTGTACTTTATTTTCAACTAAACACACAGCTTTTAACACTGTATGACTGTATAACTTGTATGATGTTATATTATACTATTTTAGTCTATTTATTCTATCTCACTTTTCACTGTATTATGTTATTGCTGTCTCTCAGATCCTTTGCTTAAACACATTGTAACTACTAAGTGTTTAAAAGAGGCAGATAATAAAACAGTAGAGTATGCCTGATAATGTTCGCTTTGATTTGGCTCAAAGGACTTTAGTTTGTACTTTTAAATACACTAATACAACATTGTTTGTCCGCTTATGTATGTTGTTGTTGTGTATATTTCTGTTGGGGTTGTTTATATTTCTGTTTCTGTTTCCTGTATTTCCCTATGGATTATTTGTGTTTCTGTACTGTGGGTTTTGTTTCCTGTGGATTGTGTATGTTTCTGGGATGATTGTGTAGGTTCTGTTCTTTTCTGTTTTATTTTGGTAGCCTGGTTTTCTGTCTTGTCTTGTCTAGTTTTACTTCCTGTGTTTTCCCGCCTGTCTGATTGTTCTGCCCCGCTCTGATGTGTTTCACCTGTTGTATCACCTGTTCCTTGTTTGTTCGTTACCTCTTGTACTTAGCCTCTGTGTGCCGTGTCAGATCATTTTGTGTTTTTGCCTGTCAGTGTGTTTCACTCATGTTCCTGTTTTTAGAATCTTCCCTGTGGGCTTTTGTTCCTGTAAGTTTTTCGCTGTAAGTTTGTTCCAGTCTCTGTTTTTGTTAACACCCTTTTCCTTGTGTTTTTCATCATTTTGGACATTAGTTTTTTGCCTGCTCCCTTTGGACTCCCTGTGTTGTTTCTGCCTGCTTCATTTTTGGATCGCCTTTGGTTTGCTCCCTGTTTTTGTGTTTAATAAATCCTCGAGCTCAAACCTTCTCCTGCTTGCCTGCCTTATCTCTGCATTTGGGTCCACTGTTCCCTGCACCTCATAGCAATGTATGTTTCCTCATAAAATTACTAAGTTGAAAAACAAACTAAGATAATTTAGTCCAAGTTGGTGGCCACATTGTAAAATCTACATTTTCACCACTGATTGTCATTTCAAATGGCATTCAAGCTGAATGAGCAAAGGAATACATCTGCTCATGACATTTAGCATTTTAAAGAGAAGAGAGGCTAAAAAGGTCAGATATTACTGATACTTTTGTTCAAATGTGGAGGCAGGTGTGATCATATTACGCCTAATTTGGCTTCAACGTGAAAGGTTAACTGAAATCAACCTTAGCCTCCTTTCTGGAATACCTGCTGTACAATGTCATCTACAGAATTTGACTGCGCAAAACCTCATTGTGTCTCTATTTAGAAAGTTATCACTGCATTGCAGGAACGAAGTTCAAAATGAACAGCCTTTTCAGCAAAGATGTAACATACCTGTTGACAACGGCAAAAAGATATACGACAACAAAGCAAGCAGAACAAGGAGGAGCAGGAGGAGGGGAACAGTACGCTCAGTCACATACGAGCATGGTCGCTACAGCCTGTTGCTAATAAAGCACACATATTCTCTCTGTGTCTTCTTAGTGCGTTTTGAGTCAGAGCTGAAGAGAGCACGAACAGAGGAGACTGGATGTGTGCTGGGAGATTGAGTAAAAGCACAGGGTAGAAGGTGTTGACCCAAACAACTACATCCATTAGAAACTGGGAAATCAAGGCCCAAATAAGAGTGTTTGTAGTATACTGTATGTGTTCATGAGCAGGTCATATTAAATTAGCCCACATCAACAGAAGAGCTTAATGATATATTTTAGGTCATCACGTGAGAAATCAAGTCTAATTTTTGGAACTATATGTACTCTTACATGTTATTTGTTTTAACTGATAGAAATTTCTCTGGCTACACGGTACTAAGGATGCTGTACAGCAAATCCTCTGAAGTCCTTATTGGTGTTGCAATCTGTGGAAAGATACCTACCATGGCTGCAGCAGCTGCAGCCTGGTTGACTTGGTGTTGGGTGGCTTTGATCTTGGCCTGCAGGTGAGCCGGAGGGTGAAAGTACTTGCACTTCTCCCTCGAGCAGCGGCCCTTAATGTAGTCCATACACACAGTGACTGTATTGTCGTTGGTGTCAATCATAGTGCTGTCTGAAGGGTGGGCAAAGCGACAGTCGTTCTCCCCACGTGTGCAGTTACCTCGCTGGTATTCCCGACACACCTGGTTCACAAAACAAAACACGAACAAACACACTGTTTCACTACTTTTACTTTGCTTACATGCCGATAAGATTACAAGTCTAAAACACTCACAAACAGCAGACCCACATTGTGAAGTTACTGCTCACTTTACTTCCTATTTGATGAAGTAATCAATCTGTTCGGTCATTTCAGAGCTTGACAATCACTTTACCAGACAGAGCTAACCAATCTTAGTGACAGGCTCGGCCATTACTGTTGATTGATAAGCAGAACAGACCGTAACCAGCGTTTACACACTCATCAATCACACAACAATTATCCATTATTGAAATGAGCTGTGTTGTTGTTCTTCCTCATAGAGACAGAAGAGGGCAGCATCTGCGTGAACAGTTGGGAAAGTGATTGCCTCAGCCTGGACGTGGGGGCTCAATGAGACTCATGGGAAATATTGGGGCTGGTTGCCCTCATGGGAGGCTGCAGCTGACGTAATCACCAACCCACGCATAATAACACACACACACACACACACACACACACACACACACACACACAAAGGTGTGCACATATAAATTATGAGGCAGCATTTTCTCCCAGAATTAAATGTTGACACTTAAATAACTGCAATAACTTAAGATCTCTGTTTGAGTACTGGCAGCCACCGCTGAGTCTGAATTGCACTCAGAATCCTATCCTACTCCAAATGAAATGTAATTTCATGGTACGTTGTATCAATCTATCAGTTATTGTAATAGAACAAGCCATTTACCAAATGTCTGTTTACCAGTCTCACTGTCTGCATACATAAAAGATTTGATTTGTGGTGGAACGGCTGCCAGACAAAAAGCCACCAACGGTGTAATCTACAAACTAACCCTGCTCTGTCTCCTGTCATGACAGCTCATCATCCACAATCACCGATCTGTGTGAGAGATGGGGCAGGATTCGGCAGGATTCGGCCTCTCTCCCTGTCTCTTCTTTCTCTTATGTACCTCTCTCACGCACTCACACACTCGCATATGAATGTACACCTACACATGCACACTCACACACATTAATTCCCCACCACTGCCACCATCACCACTGCTGCTTCTGGTCTTATATATAAAAAAAAAGGAAAGAGAGAGACTGCCTTGTCCTTGTTGTCAGGCAGATGTTGGAGAGACTGGTGAGAGAGGGAGAGAGGGAGGAAACAACAGAGAGAGAGGACAATGTGTGGTTGATGAATAAAGAGTAAAGGACAGACAGATGGGGATCAAGGAGACAGGGTGAGAGTCTTAGGGATCGAGTGAGTGAGGCTGGCATGGAAAAAAAATAAGAGACGAAAGGGAAGACTAAGTGGAAGCAATTTGATGTTCTCTGCACCAGGTGCGGACCAGTGTTTTTTTTTTAAACAGTGTTTAATCATGCATTAGAGTGATCCAACCCAGTGGAAGTGCTTAGTTGGACAAACTAAAATAATATAATAATATATATATATAATAATATAAACAAAATAAAAGGTCTATTAATCATATTTCTGTCCCTATGGTAACGGTCCCTCTAGGCCATTTACATCACCATGGTTTTAGGTAAGCAACATATGATTCTATACACGCTAAAAGGCTGCAGTATAGCTCCATAAAAGATAGAGTCAGAGAGACTGCCGGAAAATATTTCCCAGGAAAAACAGTCTGGAGGATTGACTTCTAAAATAGGAATTTCTCTCAGAGTCAAGGAAATAGCATGCACATATCTTCTTACTGGTATGTGTTTTGGTCCACAGAATTCCAGCTATGTTGATTTTGAACGACACACAAACTAAAATATGTCCGGCCCTTTTTTCTAAGATATTTTTAGCAAACCTAGTTCCTGACTAATTAGGCTAGATATGAATGCTCCCAATCAAAAAGCTTCACCAGCACACACGGCTGAACACTACAGGCAGTGTCGACCACTGGGCCTAAATATCTTGAAGGTGAAATCATATTTGCCCACTGCTGCCAATTATTGCATTTGGCTGATACATATTCCATATCTGTTTGTCTATTTACTGCACTTTGGTGCAGAATGCTATCAATCTGTAGCCGGAAAATAATTTCAATCCCAGTCTGAATCGAGACCTGCGTGTTCCTCTTCAACAAGTACTTCTTGCCTCCAATTTTCCTCAGCCCCTATAACTTAATTCCATACTTTCTTTCTGTTATCTCTGTCTCTGCTGGCCCCGACTGCTCTCTCGATGACCACAACAGGTCTACAAATTGATTTCCTATCTCCCCCTCCGTCTCTTTTTCCCGTCATTGACCCATCCCCTCGCTCTGCATGTCATCCACTCGCACATCGGGCCCAGAGACTTTACTCAGCCTCACCCCCATTAATTACCCAGCTACCCAACATTTCATTTTCCATGTAACCTTCCTAACATTCTCGCACGCCTCCTGCCAGCCTCCAACGATTTCCCCATTATTCCGCTTTGAGAGTTTCCCGGGTGGGGCTGCATAATGGATGAGATTGACTCACTGGCCAATTCATGACTATCTGCTAACACAGCTACAGGAGCAGCACTCATCAGGTTTCAAATGACTGATTACCTTCATAGAAAAATTAAAGATTGTTGTGAAAATGACACACTGATAGAGTATAACTTGAGCTTGTGCTGTCTGCTGCCTGTTGACGGGGTGCAGCATCGACGGTAGTGTTTGCAGAGAGATAGTCTCATTAATGTCTCGTTCTATTTGCTTAAGTCGGGGTAATGACTGCATTATGGTAATGGGATGTAGTAACTGTAACAGAAACTGTGTACCAGATACATAATTAACAGAAACTGTTGAAGCAAGACTTTGCAACCCATGCTTTTAATATTCAAATAGGCACAGCCCATATTTCAAAGCCCAATCTGTTTGCATAGCTGGGAAAATGACCCTCACCGGGTGCAGTGTTTACTAGAGTTTTGTTAATCTATCTTCTAATCTGTGACTGATATGAAAGAAAAATCATAATTATGCAAATCCTCTCATTTGTGTGGTCTTTGGTATGTGCGTGCTTGTGCAGTCGCATTTATCCTGCGTCTGTGTGTGAGAATGTGTGTGTTGCTCACCTCCAGTCTGTCTGTCCTCATGAGTTTCTGTGCAGCAGCAGCAGCAGCAGCAGCTGGTACAGGGACATTGGGGTTGCTGGTGACCAGTACGGGGCCACTGGGCAACATGTCAGCAGGCATCAGGCCGGGCGACACAGGGCCAAGGTAGGGGTTAAACGCAGCAGCCGCTGCCGCAGCAGCATTGACATTGGTTGCAAGGCTGGGTGTGACTGAAAACATGGGCTGTGGGCACATGCAAAACGAGAGAGTCGGTCATAATTGAGCAAAACTATCTCATTCAGATTTGTCAAAAAGTCTTCATATACAATTCAATTCAATTTTATTTGTAGTGTCAAATCACAACGGGAGTTATCTCAGGACACCTTACAGATAGAGTAGGTCTAGACCACACTCTATGATTTACAAAGACCTAACAATTTCCCACAAGCAAGCATTTGCTGCGACAATGGCGAGGAAAAACCTCGGACAGACCCAGGCTCTAGGTGGGCGGCCATCTGCCGCTGCCGGTTGGGACACAGAGACACTGATAGAGATATACATATGATTCATAACCATTATAGCAGTTGGCATGCAAATACACAAAAGTTGAATATCTAATTACATCTACCAATAAGTATAATGCCATCCTTTCTCAATCCTACTCACATTACCATTGAAGATATGTGAAATAAGAGATGTATGCAATTATCAGCAGCCAAGCAGAGGAGAGGAACTGTGGTTGGGGATGTGGAGGCAAAAAAAGATGTCAACAGTAGACAATGAATGGGTCTACATCTGAGGAAAAACACTGTCTTCTTTAATGGCTGCTTGTTTTTCATTTGAGATAACACATAATGGAGGCCTTGACTCTGTATGTGGTGTCACCTCCTCCCTACATGAATCAGATGGAAACACACGCTTTACACACCAGCGATCACACACATATATACGGGCTGAGGGACGTCAAGCTGTGTGTGCATGGGGGGGGGGTTAGTAATACTGTAC